>NC_058081.1:6493631-6733753 GCF_014858855.1 Bufo gargarizans | reverse complement strand
ATACAGCATCACTGTCCATCCCTGGTGTATACAGCATCACTGTCCATCCCTGTGTATACAGTATTAGTGTCAATTCCTGTGTATACAGTATTACTGTCCATCCCTGTGTATACAGTATTACTGTCCATCCCTGTGTATACAGCATCACTGTCCATCCCTGTGTATACAGCATCACTGTCCATTACTGTGTATACAGCATCACTGTCCATCCCTGTGTATACAGTATTAGTGTCCATCCCTGTGAATACAGTATTACTGTCCATCCATTTGTATACAGTATTACTGCCCATCCCTTAGTATACAGTATTACTGTCCATCCCTTAGTATACAGTATTACTGTCCATCCCTTAGTATACAGTATTACTGTCCATCCCTTTGTATACAGTATTACTGTCCATCCCTGTGTATACAGTATTACTGTCTGTAACGGATCGTTTCAGCAGACAAGGGGCTAAAATCCGTTTAGGCGATATGCCCCTTTCCGAGAGACAGGCACAGCTACCGCAGAACACCAACCTCCCGAACTGGATACAAAATAGCACTCCAAACTGGAACCTCGCAAGTAGCTGTCAGCAGGCGAACAGGAAAAGCATTCAGTCGGCTTACACTCCTGGCAATCAGTCTCCAACAGCATACAGGGAATCCCCCCAATAACGAGACAAGGCTCCGTGATCAGGGTCAAGCAGTGCTCTGAAGTGCTGGCACACCCAGCCTGGTTTTTATTACAGTTTGTTGCAGATACAACATATCCCCACAATGCATCATGGATTCCTCCCCTCTGTCCCGGAGACGACCGAAGACAATCCAATTATCTCTCAGGACAAAGGGGAGATCACCAATACACATGTGGAGACAACAGGACAGGAATCACCACCCAAACACACAATGGCACACCCCCACAGCAACCACAGACATTTAACATATCCCCAGATAGCTCAAGTCTGAGTGCATATCATTAGGTGAATGGCACTCAGAATACACAAATACAATAATATTAGCTATCTGGGTGCCCTCACATGAATACAGTATTACTGCCCATCCCTGTGTATACAGTATTACTGTCCATCCCTGTGTATACAGTATTAATGTCCATCCCTTTATATACAGTATTACTGTCCATCCCTTTGTATACAGAATTACTGTCCATCGCTGTGTATACAGTATTACTGTCCATCCCTGTGTATAGTATTACTGTCCATCACTGTGTATACAGTATTAATGTCCATCCCTTTGCATACAGTATTACTGTCCATCCCTGTGTTCACAGTATTACTGTCCATCCCATTGTATACAGTATTACTGTCCATCCCTTAGTATACAGTATCACTGTCCATCCCTGTGTATACAGTATTACTGTCTATCCCTGTGTATACAGTATTACTGACCATCCCTTTGTATACAGTATTACTGTGCATCCCTGTGTATAGTATTACTGTCCATCCCTGTGTATACAGTATTACTGTCCATCCCTGTGTATACAGTATTACTGTCCATCCCTGTGTATAGTATTACTGTCCATCCCTGTGTATACAGTATCACTGTCCATCCCTTAGTACACAGTATCACTGTCCATCCCTGTGAATACATTATCACTGTCTATCCCTGTGTATACAGTATTACTGTCCATCCCTGTGTATACAGAATTACTGTCCGTCCCTTAGTATACAGTATCACTGTCCATCCCTGTGTATACAGTATTACTGTCCATCCCTGTGTATACAGTATTACTGGCCATCCCTTTATATACATTATTACTGTCCATCCCTGTGTATAGTATTACTGTCCATCACTGTGTATACAGAATCACTGTCCATCCCTGTGTATACAATATTACTGTCCATCCCTGTGTTCACAGTATTACTGTCCATCCCATTGTATACAGTATTACTGTCCATCCCTTAGTATACAGTATCACTGTCCATCCCTGTGTATACAGTATTACTGTCCATCCCTGTGTATACAGTATTACTGACCATCCCTTTGTATACAGTATTACTGTGCATCCCTGTGTATAGTATTACTGTCCATCCCTGTGTATACAGTATTACTGTTCATCCCTGTGTATACAGTATTACTGTCCATCCCTGTGTATATTATTACTGTCCATCACTGTGTATACAGTATTATTGTCCATTCCTTTGTAAACAGTATTACTGTCCATCCCTGTGTATACAGTATCACTGTCCATCCCTTAGTACACAGTATCACTGTCCATCCCTGTGAATACATTATCACTGTCTATCCCTGTGTATACAGTATTACTGTCCATCCCTGTGTATACAGAATTACTGTCCGTCCCTTAGTATACAGTATCACTGTCCATCCCTGTGTATACAGTATTACTGTCCATCCCTGTGTATACAGTATTACTGGCCATCCCTTTATATACAGTATTACTGTCCATCCCTGTGTATAGTATTACTGTCCATCACTGTGTATACAGTATTAATGTCCATCCCTTTGTATACAGTATTACTGTCCATCCCTGTATATACAGTATCACTGTCCATCCCTTAGTATACAGTATCACTGTCCATCCCTGTGTATACAGTATTACTGTCCATCCCTGTGTATACAGTATTACTGTCCATCCCTGTGTATACAGAATTACTGTCCATTGCTGTGTATACAGTATTACTGTCCATCCCTTTAAATACAGTATTACTGTCCATCCCTTTAAATACAGTATTACTGTCCATCCCTGTGTATACAGTATCACTGTCCATCCCTGTGTATACAATATTACTGTCCATCCCTGTGTATACAGTATTACTGTCCATCCCTCAGTATACAGTATCACTGTCCATCCCTGTGTATAAAGTATTACTGTCCATCCCTGTGTATACAGTATTACTGTCCATCCCTGTGTATACAGAATTACTGTCCATCGCTGTGTATACAGTATTACTGTCCATCCCTTTAAATACAGTATTACTGTCCATCCCTGTGTATACAGTATCACTGTCCATCCCTGTGTATACAGTATTACTGTCCATCCCTTAGTATACAGTATCACTGTCCATCCCTGTGTATACAGTATTACTGACCATCCCTTTGTATACAGTATTACTGTCCATCCCTTAGTATACAGTATCACTGTCCATCCCTGTGTATACAGTATTACTGACCATCCCTTTGTATACAGTATTACTGTCCATCCCTGTGTATAGTATTACTGTCCATCCCTGTGTATACAGTATTACTGTCCATCCCTGTGTATACAGGGGCTCCGTCCCAAGTGCCTCCCTGTGTATACAGTATTACTGTCCATCCCTGTGTATACAGAATTACTGTCCATCGCTGTGTATACAGTATTACTGTCCATCCCTTTAAATACAGTATTACTGTCCATCCCTGTGTATACAGTATCACTGTCCATCCCTGTGTATACAGTATTACTGTCCATCCCTTAGTATACAGTATCACTGTCCATCCCTGTGTATACAGTATTACTGTCCATCCCTGTGTATACAGTATTACTGACCATCCCTTTGTATACAGTATTACTGTCCATCCCTGTGTATAGTATTACTGTCCATCCCTGTGTATACAGTATTACTGACCATCCCTTTGTATACAGTATTACTGTCCATCCCTGTGTATAGTATTACTGTACATCCCTGTGTATACAGTATTACTGTCCATCCCTGTGTATAGTATTACTGTCCATCCCTGTGTATACAGGATTACTGTCCATAGCTTTGTATACAGTATTACTGTCCATCCCTGTGTATAGTATTACTGTCCATCCCTTTGTATACAGTATTAATGTCCATCCCTGTGTATACAGTATTAGTGTCAATTCCTGTGTATACAGTATTACTGTCCATCCATGTGTATACAGTATTACTGTCCATCCCTGTGTATACAGTATTAGTGTCAATTCCTGTGTATACAGTATTACTGTCCATCCATGTGTATACAGTATTACTGTCCATCCCTGTGTATACAGTATTACTGTCCATCCCTTAGTATACAGTATTACTGCCCATCCTTTAGTATACAGTTTTACTGCCCATCCCTTAGTATACAGTATTACTGTCCATCTATTTGTATACAGTATTACTATCCATCCCTGTGTATACAGTATTACTGTCCATCCCTGTGTATACAGTATTGCTGTCCATCCATTAGTATACAGTATTACTGTCCATCCCTGTGTATACAGTATTACTGTCCATCCCTGTGTATACAGTATTACTGTCCATCCCTGTGTATAGTATTACTGTCCATCACTGTGTATACAGTATTACTGTCCATCCCTTTGTATACAGTATTACTGTCCATCCCTTAGTAAACAGTATCGCTGTCAATCCTTGTGTATACAGTATTACTGTCCATCCCTTAGTATACAGTATCACTGTCCATCCCTGTGTATGCAGTATTACTGTCCATCCCTTAGTATACAGTTTTACTGCCCATCCCTGTGTATACAGTATTACTGTCCATCCCTTTGTATGCAGTATTACTGTCCATCCCTGTAAATACAGTATTACTGTCCATTAATTTGTATACAGTATTGCTGTCCATCCATTAGTATACAGTATTACTGCCCATCCTTTAGTATACAGTTTTACTGCCCATCCCTTAGCATACAGTATTACTGTCCATCTATTTGTATACAGTATTACTATCCAACCCTGTGTATACAGTATTACTGTCCATCCCTGTGTATACAGTATTGCTGTCCATCCATTAGTATACAGTATTACTGTCCATCCCTGTGTATACAGTATTACTGTCCAACACTGTGTATACAGCGTCACTGTCCATCCCTGTGTATAAAGTATTAGTTTCAATTCCTGTGTATACAGTATTACTGTCCATCCCTGTGTATACAGTATTACTGTCCATCCATTTGTATACAGTATTAATGTCCATCCCTGTGTATAGTATTACTGTCCATCACTGTGTATACAGTATTACTGTCCATCCCTTTGTATACAGTATTACTGTCCATCCCTTAGTAAACAGTATCGCTGTCAATCCTTGTGTATACAGTATTACTGTCCATCCCTTAGTATACAGTATCACTGTCCATCCCTGTGTATGCAGTATTACTGTCCATCCCTTAGTATACAGTTTTACTGCCCATCCCTTAGTATACAGTATTACTGTCCATCCCTTTGTATGCAGTATTACTGTCCATCCCTGTAAATACAGTATTACTGTCCATCCCTGTGTATACAGTATTGCTGTCCATCCATTAGTATACAGTATTACTGCCCATCCTTTAGTATACAGTTTTACTGCCCATCCCTTAGTATACAGTATTACTGTCCATCTATTTGTATACAGTATTACTATCCATCCCTGTGTATACAGTATTACTGTCCATCCCTGTGTATACAGTATTGCTGTCCATCCATTAGTATACAGTATTACTGTCCATCCCTGTGTATACAGTATTACTGTCGAACACTGTGTATACAGCGTCACTGTCCATCCCTGTGTATAAAGTATTAGTGTAAATTCCTGTGTATACAGTATTACTGTCAATCCCTGTGTATACAGTATTACTGTCCATCCATTTGTATACAGTATTAATGTCCATCCCTGTGTATAGTATTACTGTCCATCACTGTGTATACAGTATTACTGTCCATCCCTTTGTATACAGTATTACTGTCCATCCCTTAGTATACAGTATCACTGTCAATCCTTGTGTATACAGTATTACTGTCCATCCCTGTGTATACAGTATTAGTGTCAATTCCTGTGAATACAGTATTACTGTCCATCCCTTAGTATACAGTATTACTGTCCATCCCTGTGTATACAGTATTACTGTCCATCCCTGTGTATACAGTATTAGTGTCAATTCCTGTGAATACAGTATTACTGTCCATCCCTTAGTATACAGTATTACTGTCCATCCCTTAGTATACAGTATTACTGTCCATCCCTGTGTATACAGTATTACTGTCCATCCCTGTGTATACAGTATTACTGTCCATCCCTGTGTATACAATATTAGTGTCAATTCCTGTGTATACAGTATTACTGCCCATCCCTTAGTATACAGTATTACTGTCCATCCCTTAGTATACAGTTTTAATGCCCATCCCTGTGTATACAGCATCACTGTCCATCCCTGTGTATACAGTATTAGTGTCAATTCCTGTGTATACATTATTAATGTCCTTCCCTGTGTATAGTATTACTGTCCATCACTGTGTATTCAGTATTACTGTCCATCCCTTTGTATACAGTATTACTGTCCATCCCTTAGTCTACAGTATCACTGTCCATCCCTGTGTATACAGTATTACTGTCCATCCCTGTGTATACAGTATTACTGACCATCCCTTTGTATACAGTATTACTGTCCATCCCTGTGTATAGTATTACTGTACATCCCTGTGTATACAGTATTACTGTCCATCCCTGTGTATAGTATTACTGTCCATCCCTGTGTATACAGGATTACTGTCCATACCTTTGTATACAGTATTACTGTCCATCCCTGTGTATAAAGTATTACTGTCCATCCCTTTGTATACAGTATTACTGTCCATCCCTGTGTATGCAGTATTACTGTCCATCCATTTGTATAGTATTACTGTCCATCACTGTTTATACAGTATTACTGTCCATCTCTTTGTATACAGTATTACTGTCCATCCCTGTGTATACAGTATTACTGTCCCTCCCTGTGTATACAGTATTACTGTCCATTCCTGTGTATACAGTATTACTGTCCATTCCTTAGTATACAGTATTACTGTCCATCCCTTTGTATACAGTATTACTGTCCATCCATGTGTATACAGTATTACTGTCCATCCCTTTTTATACAGTATTACCGTCCATCCCTGTGTATACAGTATTACTGTCCATCCCTTTGTATACAGTATTACCGTCCATGCCTGTGTATACAGTGTTACTGTCCATCCCTTTGTATACAGTATTACTGTCCATCCCTGTGTATACAGTATTACTGTCCATCCCTGTGTATAGTATTACTGTCCATCACTGTGTATACAGTATTACTGTCCATCGCTTTGTATACAGTATTACTGTCCATCCCTGTGTATACAGTATTACTGTCCATCCCTGTGTATAGTATTACTGTCCATCACTGTCTATAAAGTATTACTGTCCATCCCTGTGTATACAGTTTCACTGTCCATTCGTTTATATACAGTATTACTGTCCATCCCTGTGAATACAGTATTACTGTCCATCCCTTTGTATAGTATTACTGTCCATCACTGTGTATACAGTATTACTGTCCATCCCTTAGTATACAGTATTACTGTACAACCCTTTGTATACAGTATTACTGACCATCCCTGTGTATACAGTATTACTGTCCATCCATGTGTATACAGTGTTACTGTCCATCCTTGTGTATAGTATTACTGTCCATCACTGTGTATACAGTATTACTGTCCATCCCTTTGTATACAGTATTTCTGTCCATCCCTGTGTATACAGTTTCACTGTCCATCCCTGTGTATACAGTATTACTGTCCATCCCTGTGTATATAATATTACTGTCTATCCCTTTGTATACAGTATTACTGTCCATTTCTGTGTATTGTATTACTTCTCATCACTGTTTATACAGTATTACTGTCCTTCCCTTAGTATACAGTATTACTGTCCATCCCTTTGTATACAGTATTACTGTCCCATCCCTGTGTACACAATATTACTGTCTATCCCTTTGTATACAGTATTACTGTCCATCCCTGTGTATACAGTATTACTGTCCATCACTTTGTATACAGTATTACTGTCCATCCCTGTGTATAGTATTACTGTCCATCACTATGTATACAGTATCACTGTCCATCCCTTTGTATACAGTATTACTGTCCACCCCTGTGTATACAGTTTCATTGTCCATCACTGTGTATAGTATTACTTTCCATTCCTGTGTATACAGTATTACTGTCCATCCCTGTGTATAGTATTACTGTCCATCACTGTGTATACAGTATTACTGTCCATCACTTTGTATACAGTATTACTGTCCATCCCTGTGTATAGTATTACTGTCCATCACTATGTATACAGTATTACTGTCCATCCCTTTGTATACAGTATTACTGTCCACCCCTGTGTATACAGTTTCATTGTCCATCACTGTGTATAGTATTACTGTTCATTCTTTTGTACACAGTATTAGTGTCCATCCCTGTGTATACAGTATTACTGTCCATCCATGTGTATAGTATTACTGTCCATCCCTGTGTATACAGTATTACTGTCCATCCCTTTGTATAAAGTATTACTGTCCATCCCTGTGTATACAGTATTACTGTCCATTCCTTAGTATACAGTATTACTGTCCATCCTTGTGTATACAGTATTACTGTCCATCCCTTTGTATACAGTATTACCATCCATCCCTGTGTATACAGTATTACTGTTCATCCCTTTGTATACAGTATTATTGTCCATCCCTGTGTATACAGTATGTATTACTGTCCATTCCTGTGTATAGTATTACTGTCCATCACTGTGTATACAGTATTACTGTCCATCCCTTTGTATACAGTATTACTGTCTATTCCTGTGTATAGTATTACTATCCATTCCTGTGTATACAGTATTACTGTCCATCCCTGTGTATAGTATTACTGTCCATCACTGTGTATACAGTATTACTGTCATCCCTTAGTTTACAGTATCACTGTCCATCCTTTTGTATACAGTATTACTGTCCATCCCTTAGTATACAGTATCACTGTCCATCCCTGTGTATACAGTGTTACTGCCCATCCCTTAGTATACAGTATTACTGTCCATCCTTGTGTATACAGTATTGCTGTCAATCCATTAGTATACAGTATTACTGTCCATCCCTGTGTATACAGTATTACTGTCCATCCCTGTGTATACAGCATCACTGTCCATCCCTGTGTATACAGTATTAGTGTCAATTCCTGTGTATACAGTATTACTGTCAATCCCTTTGTATACAGTATTAATGTCCATCCCTGTGTATAGTATTACTGTCCATCACTGTGTATACAGTATTACTGTCCATCCCTTAGTATACAGTATCACTGTCCATCCTTGTGAATACAGTATTACTGTCCATCCCTTAGTTTACAGTATCACTGTCCATCCCTGTGTATACAGTATTACTGTCCATCCCTTTGTATAAAGTATTACTGTCCATCCCTGTGTATAGTATCACAGTCCATCCCTGTGTATACAGTATTACTGTCCATCCCTTTGTATTCAGTATTACTGTCCATCCCTGTGTATAGTATTACTGTCCATCACTATGTATACAGTATTACTGTCCATCCCTGTGTATACAGGATTACTGTCCATCACTGTGTATACAGTATTACTGTCCATCCCTTTGTATAGTATTACTGTCCATCACTGTGTATACAGTATTACTGTCCATCCCTGTGTATAGTATTACTGTCCATCCCTGTGTATACAGTATTACTGTCCATCCCTGTGTATACAGTATTACTGTCCATCCCTTTGTATACAGTATTACTGTCCATACCTTTGTATAGTATTACTGTCCATCCCTGTGTATACAGTATTACTGTCCATCCCTTTGTATACAGTATTACTGTCCATCCCTGTGTATAAAGAATTACTGTCTATCGCTGTGTGTACAGTATTACTGTCCATCCCTGTGTATAGTATTACTGTCCATCACTGTGTATACAGTATTACTGTCCATCCCTGTGTATACAGTATTACTGTCCATCCCTTTGTACACAGTATTACTGTCCATCACTTAGTTTACAGTATCACTGTCCATCCCTGTGTATAGCATTACTGTCCATCCCTGTGTATACAGTTTTACTGTCCATCCCTGTGTAAACAGTATTACTGTCCAACCCTGTATATAGTATTACTGTTCATCACTGTGTATACAGTATTAATGTCCATCCCTTTGTATACAGTATTACTGTCCATCCCTGTGTATACAGTATCACTGTCCATCCCTGTGTATACAGTATTACTGTCCATCCCTGTGTATACAGTATTACTGTCCATTCCTTTGTATTCAGTATTACTGTCCATCCCTTATTATACAGTATCACTGTCCATCCCTGTGTATACAGTATTACTGTCCATCCCTGTGTATACAGTATTACTGACCATCCCTTTGTATACAGTATTACTGTCCATCCCTGTGTATAGTATTACTGTACATCCCTGTGTATACAGTATTACTGTCCATCCCTGTGTATAGTATTACTGTCCATCCCTGTGTATACAGGATTACTGTCCATAGCTTTGTATACAGTATTACTGTCCATCCCTGTGTATACAGTATTACTGTCCATACCTTTGTATAGTATTACTGTCCATCCCTGTGTATACAGTATTACTGTCCATCCCTGTGTATACAGTATTACTGTCCCTCCCTGTGTATACAGTATTACTGTCCACCCCTATGTATACAGTATTACCGTCCATGCCTGTGTATACAGTGTTACTGTCCATCCCTTTGTATACAGTATTACTGTCCATCCCTGTGTATACAGTATTACTGTCCATCCCTGTGTATAGTATTACTGTCCATCACTGTGTATACAGTATTACTGTCCATCGCTTTGTATACAGTATTACTGTCCATCCCTGTGTATACAGTATTACTGTCCACCCCTGTGTATAGTATTACTGTCCATCACTGTCTATAAAGTATTACTGTCCATCCCTGTGTATACAGTTTCACTGTCCATTCGTTTATATACAGTATTACTGTCCATCCCTGTGAATACAGTATTACTGTCCATCCCTGTGTATAGTATTACTGTCCATCACTGTGTATACAGTATTACTGTCCATCCCTTAGTATACAGTATTACTGTACAACCCTTTGTATACAGTATTACTGACCATCCCTGTGTATACAGTATTACTGTCCATCCATGTGTATACAGTGTTACTGTCCATCCTTGTGTATAGTATTACTGTCCATCACTGTGTATACAGTATTACTGTCCATCCCTTTGTATACAGTATTTCTGTCCATCCCTGTGTATACAGTTTCACTGTCCATCCCTGTGTATACAGTATTACTGTCCATCCCTGTGTATATAATATTACTGTCTATCCCTTTGTATACAGTATTACTGTCCATTTCTGTGTATTGTATTACTTCTCATCACTGTTTATACAGTATTACTGTCCTTCCCTTAGTATACAGTATTACTGTCCATCCCTTTGTATACAGTATTACTGTCCCATCCCTGTGTACACAATATTACTGTCTATCCCTTTGTATACAGTATTACTGTCCATCCCTGTGTATACAGTATTACTGTCCATCACTTTGTATACAGTATTACTGTCCATCCCTGTGTATAGTATTACTGTCCATCACTATGTATACAGTATTACTGTCCATCCCTTTGTATACAGTATTACTGTCCACCCCTGTGTATACAGTTTCATTGTCCATCACTGTGTATAGTATTACTGTCCATTCCTGTGTATACAGTATTACTGTCCATCCCTGTGTATAGTATTACTGTCCATCACTGTGTATACAGTATTACTGTCCATCACTTTGTATACAGTATTACTGTCCATCCCTGTGTATAGTATTACTGTCCATCACTATGTATACAGTATTACTGTCCATCCCTTTGTATACAGTATTACTGTCCACCCCTGTGTATACAGTTTCATTGTCCATCACTGTGTATAGTATTACTGTTCATTCTTTTGTACACAGTATTACTGTCCATCCCTGTGTATACAGTATTACTGTCCATCCATGTGTATAGTATTACTGTCCATCCCTGTGTATACAGTATTACTGTCCATCCCTTTGTATACAGTATTACTGTCCATCCCTGTGTATACAGTATTACTGTCCATTCCTTAGTATACAGTATTACTGTCCATCCTTGTGTATACAGTATTACTGTCCATCCCTTTGTATACAGTATTACCATCCATCCCTGTGTATACGGTATTACTGTTCATCCCTTTGTATACATTATTATTGTCCATCCCTGTGTATACAGTATGTATTACTGTCCATTCCTGTGTATAGTATTACTGTCCATCACTGTGTATACAGTATTACTGTCCATCCCTTTGTATACAGTATTACTGTCTATTCCTGTGTATAGTATTACTATCCATTCCTGTGTATACAGTATTACTGTCCATCCCTGTGTATAGTATTACTGTCCATCACTGTGTATACAGTATTACTGTCCATCCCTTAGTTTACAGTATCACTGTCCATCCTTTTGTATACAGTATTACTGTCCATCCCTTAGTATACAGTATCACTGTCCATCCCTGTGTATACAGTGTTACTGCCCATCCCTTAGTATACAGTATTACTGTCCATCCTTGTGTATACAGTATTGCTGTCAATCCATTAGTATACAGTATTACTGTCCATCCCTGTGTATACAGTATTACTGTCCATCCCTGTGTATACAGCATCACTGTCCATCCCTGTGTATACAGTATTAGTGTCAATTCCTGTGTATACAGTATTACTGTCAATCCCTTTGTATACAGTATTAATGTCCATCCCTGTGTATAGTATTACTGTCCATCACTGTGTATACAGTATTACTGTCCATCCCTTAGTATACAGTATCACTGTCCATCCTTGTGAATACAGTATTACTGTCCATCCCTTAGTTTACAGTATCACTGTCCATCCCTGTGTATACAGTATTACTGTCCATCCCTTTGTATAAAGTATTACTGTCCATCCCTGTGTATAGTATCACAGTCCATCCCTGTGTATACAGTATTACTGTCCATCCCTTTGTATTCAGTATTACTGTCCATCCCTGTGTATAGTATTACTGTCCATCACTATGTATACAGTATTACTGTCCATCCCTGTGTATACAGGATTACTGTCCATCACTGTGTATACAGTATTACTGTCCATCCCTTTGTATAGTATTACTGTCCATCACTGTGTATACAGTATTACTGTCCATCCCTGTGTATAGTATTACTGTCCATCCCTGTGTATACAGTATTACTGTCCATCCCTGTGTATACAGTATTACTGTCCATCCCTTTGTATACAGTATTACTGTCCATACCTTTGTATAGTATTACTGTCCATCCCTGTGTATACAGTATTACTGTCCATCCCTTTGTATACAGTATTACTGTCCATCCCTGTGTATAAAGAATTACTGTCTATCGCTGTGTGTACAGTATTACTGTCCATCCCTGTGTATAGTATTACTGTCAATCACTGTGTATACAGTATTACTGTCCATCCCTGTGTATACAGTATTACTGTCCATCCCTTTGTATACAGTATTACTGTCCATCCCTTAGTTTACAGTATCACTGTCCATCCCTGTGTATAGTATTACTGTCCATCCCTGTGTATACAGTTTTACTGTCCATCCCTGTGTAAACAGTATTACTGTCCAACCCTGTATATAGTATTACTGTTCATCACTGTGTATACAGTATTAATGTCCATCCCTTTGTATACAGTATTACTGTCCATCCCTGTGTATACAGTATCACTGTCCATCCCTGTGTATACAGTATTACTGTCCATCCCTGTGTATACAGTATTACTGTCCATCCCTTTGTATTCAGTATTACTGTCCATCCCTTATTATACAGTATCACTGTCCATCCCTGTGTATACAGTATTACTGTCCATCCCTGTGTATACAGTATTACTGACCATCCCTTTGTATACAGTATTACTGTCCATCCCTGTGTATATTATTACTGTACATCCCTGTGTATACAGTATTACTGTCCATCCCTGTGTATAGTATTACTGTCCATCCCTGTGTATACAGGATTACTGTCCATAACTTTGTATACAGTATTACTGTCCATCCCTGTGTATACAGTATTACTGTCCATACCTTTGTATAGTATTACTGTCCATCCCTGTGTATACAGTATTACTGTCCCTCCCTGTGTATACAGTATTACTGTCCACCCCTATGTATACAGTATTACCGTCCATGCCTGTGTATACAGTGTTACTGTCCATCCCTTTGTATACAGTATTACTGTCCATCCCTGTGTATACAGTATTACTGTCCATCCCTGTGTATAGTATTACTGTCCATCACTGTGTATACAGTATTACTGTCCATCGCTTTGTATACAGTATTACTGTCCATCCCTGTGTATACAGTATTACTGTCCATCCCTGTGTATAGTATTACTGTCCATCACTGTCTATAAAGTATTACTGTGCATCCCTGTGTATACAGTTTCACTGTCCATTCGTTTATATACAGTATTACTGTCCATCCCTGTGAATACAGTATTGCTGTCCATCCCTGTGTATAGTATTACTGTCCATCACTGTGTTTACAGTATTACTGTCCATCCCTTAGTATACAGTATTACTGTACAACCCTTTGTATACAGTATTACTGACCATCCCTGTGTATACAGTATTACTGTCCATCCATGTGTATACAGTGTTACTGTCCATCCTTGTGTATAGTATTACTGTCCATCACTGTGTATACAGTATTACTGTCCATCCCTTTGTATACAGTATTTCTGTCCATCCCTGTGTATACAGTTTCACTGTCCATCCCTGTGTATACAGTATTACTGTCCATCCCTGTGTATATAATATTACTGTCTATCCCTTTGTATACAGTATTACTGTCCATTTCTGTGTATTGTATTACTTCTCATCACTGTTTATACAGTATTACTGTCCTTCCCTTAGTATACAGTATTACTGTCCATCCCTTTGTATACAGTATTACTGTCCCATCCCTGTGTACACAATATTACTGTCTATCCCTTTGTATACAGTATTACTGTCCATCCCTGTGTATACAGTATTACTGTCCATCACTTTGTATACAGTATTACTGTCCATCCCTGTGTATAGTATTACTGTCTATCACTATGTATACAGTATTACTGTCCATCCCTTTGTATACAGTATTACTGTCCACCCCTGTGTATACAGTTTCATTGTCCATCACTGTGTATAGTATTACTGTCCATTCCTGTGTATACAGTATTACTGTCCATCCCTGTGTATAGTATTACTGTCCATCACTGTGTATACAGTATTACTGTCCATCACTTTGTATACAGTATTACTGTCCATCCCTGTGTATAGTATTACTGTCCATCACTATGTATACAGTATTACTGTCCATCCCTTTGTATACAGTATTACTGTCCACCCCTGTGTATACAGTTTCATTGTCCATCACTGTGTATAGTATTACTGTTCATTCTTTTGTACACAGTATTACTGTCCATCCCTGTGTATACAGTATTACTGTCCATCCATGTGTATAGTATTACTGTCCATCCCTGTGTATACAGTATTACTGTCCATCCCTTTGTATACAGTATTACTGTCCATCCCTGTGTATACAGTATTACTGTCCATTCCTTAGTATACAGTATTACTGTCCATCCTTGTGTATACAGTATTACTGTCCATCCCTTTGTATACAGTATTACCATCCATCCCTGTGTATACAGTATTACTGTTCATCCCTTTGTATACAGTATTATTGTCCATCCCTGTGTATACAGTATGTATTACTGTCCATTCCTGTGTATAGTATTACTGTCCATCACTGTGTATACAGTATTACTGTCCATCCCTTTGTATACAGTATTACTGTCTATTCCTGTGTATAGTATTACTATCCATTCCTGTGTATACAGTATTACTGTCCATCCCTGTGTATAGTATTACTGTCCATCACTGTGTATACAGTATTACTGTCCATCCCTTAGTTTACAGTATCACTGTCCATCCTTTTGTATACAGTATTACTGTCCATCCCTTAGTATACAGTATCACTGTCCATCCCTGTGTATACAGTGTTACTGCCCATCCCTTAGTATACAGTATTACTGTCCATCCTTGTGTATACAGTATTGCTGTCAATCCATTAGTATACAGTATTACTGTCCATCCCTGTGTATACAGTATTACTGTCCATCCCTGTGTATACAGCATCACTGTCCATCCCTGTGTATACAGTATTAGTGTCAATTCCTGTGTATACAGTATTACTGTCAATCCCTTTGTATACAGTATTAATGTCCATCCCTGTGTATAGTATTACTGTCCATCACTGTGTATACAGTATTACTGTCCATCCCTTAGTATACAGTATAACTGTCCATCCTTGTGAATACAGTATTACTGTCCATCCCTTAGTTTACAGTATCACTGTCCATCCCTGTGTATACAGTATTACTGTCCATCCCTTTGTATAAAGTATTACTGTCCATCCCTGTGTATAGTATCACAGTCCATCCCTGTGTATACAGTATTACTGTCCATCCCTTTGTATTCAGTATTACTGTCCATCCCTGTGTATAGTATTACTGTCCATCACTATGTATACAGTATTACTGTCCATCCCTGTGTATACAGGATTACTGTCCATCACTGTGTATACAGTATTACTGTCCATCCCTTTGTATAGTATTACTGTCCATCACTGTGTATACAGTATTACTGTCCATCCCTGTGTATAGTATTACTGTCCATCCCTGTGTATACAGTATTACTGTCCATCCCTGTGTATACAGTATTACTGTCCATCCCTTTGTATACAGTATTACTGTCCATACCTGTGTATAGTATTACTGTCCATCCCTGTGTATACAGTATTACTGTCCATCCCTTTGTATACAGTATTACTGTCCATCCCTGTGTATAAAGAATTACTGTCTATCGCTGTGTGTACAGTATTACTGTCCATCCCTGTGTATAGTATTACTGTCCATCACTGTGTATACAGTATTACTGTCCATCCCTGTGTATACAGTATTACTGTCCATCCCTTTGTATACAGTATTACTGTCCATCCCTTAGTTTACAGTATCACTGTCCATCCCTGTGTATAGTATTACTGTCCATCCCTGTGTATACAGTTTTACTGTCCATCCCTGTGTAAACAGTATTACTGTCCAACCCTGTATATAGTATTACTGTTCATCACTGTGTATACAGTATTAATGTCCATCCCTTTGTATACAGTATTACTGTCCATCCCTGTGTATACAGTATCACTGTCCATCCCTGTGTATACAGTATTACTGTCCATCCCTGTGTATACAGTATTACTGTCCATCCCTTTGTATTCAGTATTACTGTCCATCCCTTATTATACAGTATCACTGTCCATCCCTGTGTATACAGTATTACTGTCCATCCCTGTGTATACAGTATTACTGACCATCCCTTTGTATACAGTATTACTGTCCATCCCTGTGTATAGTATTACTGTACATCCCTGTGTATACAGTATTACTGTCCATCCCTGTGTATAGTATTACTGTCCATCCCTGTGTATACAGGATTACTGTCCATACCTTTGTATACAGTATTACTGTCCATCCCTGTGTATACAGTATTACTGTCCATACCTTTGTATAGTATTACTGTCCATCCCTGTGTATACAGTATTACTGTCCATCCCTGTGTATACAGTATTACTGTCCCTCCCTGTGTATACAGTATTACTGTCCATCCCTATGTATACAGTATTACTGTCCATTCCTTAGTATACAGTATTACTGTCCATTCCTTTGTATACAGTATTACTGTCCATTCCTGTGTATACAGTATTACTGTCCCTCCCTGTGTATACAAAATTACTGTCCATCCCTGTGTATACAGTATTACTGTCCATTCCTTAGTATACAGTATTACTGTCCATCCCTTTGTATACAGTATTACTGTCCATCAATGTGTATACAGTATTACTGTCCATCCCTTTTATACAGTATTACTGTCCATCCCTGTGTATACAGTATTACTGTCCATCCTTTGTATACAGTATTACCGTCCATCCCTGTGTATACAGTGTTACTGTCCATCCCTTTGTATACAGTATTACTGTCCATCACTGTGTATACAGTATTACTGTCCATCCCTGTGTATAGTATTACTGTCCATTACTGTGTATACAGTATTACTGTCCATCCCTTTGTATACAGTATTACTGTCCATCCCTGTGTATACAGTATTACTGTCCATCCCTGTGTATAGTATTACTGTCCATCACTGTCTATAAAGTATTACTGTCCATCCCTTTGTATACAGTATTACTGTCCATCCCTGTGTATACAGTTTCACTGTCCATTCGTTTACATACAGTATTAATGTCCATCCCTGTGTATACAGTATTACTGTCCATCCCTGTGTATAGTATCACTGTCCATCACTGTGTAAACAGTATTACTATCCATTCCTTAGTATACAGTATTACTGTACAACCCTTTGTATACAGTTTTACTGACCATCCCTGTGTATACAGTATTACTGTCCATCCCTTAGTTTACAGTATCACTGTCCATCCCTGTGTATAGTATTACTGTCCATCCCTGTGTATACAGTTTTACTGTCCATCCCTGTGTAAACAGTATTACTGTCCAACCCTGTATATAGTATTACTGTTCATCACTGTGTATACAGTATTAATGTCCATCCCTTTGTATACAGTATTACTGTCCATCCCTGTGTATACAGTATCACTGTCCATCCCTGTGTATACAGTATTACTGTCCATCCCTGTGTATACAGTATTACTGTCCATCCCTTTGTATTCAGTATTACTGTCCATCCCTTATTATACAGTATCACTGTCCATCCCTGTGTATACAGTATTACTGTCCATCCCTGTGTATACAGTATTACTGACCATCCCTTTGTATACAGTATTACTGTCCATCCCTGTGTATAGTATTACTGTGCATCCATGTGTATACAGTATTACTGTCCATCCCTGTGTATAGTATTACTGTCCATCCCTGTGTATACAGGATTACTGTCCATACCTTTGTATACAGTATTACTGTCCATCCCTGTGTATACAGTATTACTGTCCATACCTTTGTATAGTATTACTGTCCATCCCTGTGTATACAGTATTACTGTCCATCCCTGTGTATACAGTATTACTGTCCCTCCCTGTGTATACAGTATTATTGTCCATCCCTATGTATACAGTATTACTGTCCATTCCTGAGTATACAGTATTACTGTCCATTCCTTTGTATACAGTATTACTGTCCATTCCTGTGTATACAGTATTACTGTCCCTCCCTGTGTATACAAAATTACTGTCCATCCCTGTGTATACAGTATTACTGTCCATTCCTTAGTATACAGTATTACTGTCCATCCCTTTGTATACAGTATTACTGTCCATCAATGTGTATACAGTATTACTGTCCATCCCTTTTTATACAGTATTACTGTCCATCCCTGTGTATACAGTATTACTGTCCATCCTTTGTATACAGTATTACCGTCCATCCCGGTGTATACAGTGTTACTGTCCATCCCTTTGTATACAGTATTACTGTCCATCACTGTGTATACAGTATTACTGTCCATCCCTGTGTATAGTATTACTGTCCATTACTGTGTATACAGTATTACTGTCCATCCCTTTGTATACAGTATTACTGTCCATCCCTGTGTATACAGTATTACTGTCCATCCCTGTGTATAGTATTACTGTCCATCACTGTCTATAAAGTATTACTGTCCATCCCTTTGTATACAGTATTACTGTCCATCCCTGTGTATACAGTTTCATTGTCCATTCGTTTACATACAGCATTAATGTACATCCCTGTGTATACAGTATTACTGTCCATCCCTGTGTAAACAGTATTACTATCCATTTCTTAGTATACAGTATTACTGTACAACCCTTTGTATACAGTTTTACTGACCATCCCTGTGTATACAGTATTACTGTCCATCCATGTGTATACAGTGTTACTGTCCATCCTTGTGTATAGTATTACTGTCCATCACTGTGTATACAGTATTACTGTCCATCCCTTTGTATACAGTATTTCTGTCCATCCCTGTGTATACAGTTTCACTGTCCATCCCTGTGTATACAGTATTACTGTCCATCCCAGTGTATACAGTATTACTGTCCATTTCTGTGTATTGTATTACTTCTCATCACTGTGTATACAGTATTACTGTCCATCCCTGTGTATAGTATTACTGTCTATCACTGTGTATACAGTATTACTGTCCATCCCTTAGTCTACAGTATTACTGTCCATCCCTGTGTATACAGCATCACTGTCCATCCCTGTGTATACAGTATTAGTGTCAATTCCTGTGTATACAGTATTACTGTCCATCCCTTTGTATACAGTATTAATGTCCATCCGTGTGTATAGTATTAATGTCCATCACTGTGTATACAGTTTTACTGTCCATCCCTTAGTATACAGTATCACTGTCCATCCTTGTGAATAAAGTATTACTGTCCATCCCTTAGTATACAGTATCAATGTCCATCCCTGTGTATACAGTATTACTGTCCATCCCTTTGTATACAGTATTACTGTCCATCCCTGTGTATACAGTATTACTGTCCATCCCTGTGTATAGTATTACTGTCCATCACTATGTATACAGTATTACTGTCCATCCCTGTGTATACAGGATTACTGCCCATCCCTGTGTATACAGTATTACTGTCCATCCCTTTGTATAGTATTACTGTCCATCACTGTGTATACAGTAATACTGCCCATCCCTGTGTATAGTATGACTGTACATCCCTTTGTATACAGTATTACTGTCCATCCCTGTGTATACAGTATTACTGTCCATCCCTTTGTATACAGTATTACTGTCCATCCCTTTGAATACAGTATTACTGCCCATCCCTGTGTATACAGTATTACTGTCCATCCCTTTGTATACAGTATTACTGTCCTTCCCTGTGTATAAAGAATTACTGTCCATCGCTGTGTATACAGTATTACTGTCCATCCCTGTGTATAGTATTACTGTTCATCACTGTGTATACAGTATTACTGTCCATCCCTGTGTATACAGTATTACTGTCCATCCCTTTGTATACAGTATTACTGTCCATCCCTTAGTATACAGTATCACTGTCCATCCCTGTGTATAGTATTACTGTCCATCCCTGTGTATACAGTCTTACTGTCCATCCCTGTGTATACAGTATTACTGTCCAACCCTGTATATAGTATTACTGTTCATCACTGTGTATACAGTATTAATGTCCATCCCTTTGTATACAGTATTACTGTCCATCCCTGTGTATACAGTATTACTGTCCATCCCTTTGTATACAGTATTACTGTCCATCCCTATGTATAAAGAATTACTGTCCATCGCTGTGTATACAGTATTACTGTCCATCCCTGTGTATAGTATTACTGTCCATCACTGTGTATACAGTATTATTGTCCATCCCTGTGTATACAGTATTAATGTCCATCCCTGTGTATAGTATCACTGTCCATCACTGTGTAAACAGTATTACTGTCCATTCCTTAGTATACAGTATTACTGTACAACCCTTTGTATACAGTTTTACTGACCATCCCTGTGTATAGTATTACTGTCCATCCATGTGTATACAGTGTTACTGTCCATCCTTGTGTATAGTATTACTGTCCATCACTGTGTATACAGTATTACTGTCCATCCCTTTGTATACAGTATTTCTGTCCATCCCTGTGTATACAGTTTCACTGTCCATCCCTGTGTATACAGTATTACTGTCCATCCCAGTGTATACAGTATTACTGTCCATTTCTGTGTATTGTATTACTTCTCATCACTGTGTATACAGTATTACTGTCCATCCCTGTGTATAGTATTACTGTCCATCACTGTGTATACAGTATTACTGTCCATCCCTTAGTCTACAGTATTACTGTCCATCCCTGTGTATACAGCATCACTGTCCATCCCTGTGTATACAGTATTAGTGTCAATTCCTGTGTATACAGTATTACTGTCCATCCCTTTGTATACAGTATTAATGTCCATCCGTGTGTATAGTATTAATGTCCATCACTGTGTATACAGTTTTACTGTCCATCCCTTAGTATACAGTATCACTGTCCATCCTTGTGAATAAAGTATTACTGTCCATCCCTTAGTATACAGTATCAATGTCCATCCCTGTGTATACAGTATTACTGTCCATCCCTTTGTATACAGTATTACTGTCCATCCCTGTGTATACAGTATTACTGTCCATCCCTGTGTATAGTATTACTGTCCATCACTATGTATACAGTATTACTGTCCATCCCTGTGTATACAGGATTACTGCCCATCCCTGTGTATACAGTATTACTGTCCATCCCTTTGTATAGTATTACTGTCCATCACTGTGTATACAGTAATACTGCCCATCCCTGTGTATAGTATTACTGTACATCCCTTTGTATACAGTATTACTGTCCATCCCTGTGTATACAGTATTAATGTCCATCCCTTTGTATACAGTATTACTGTCCATCCCTTTGAATACAGTATTACTGCCCATCCCTGTGTATACAGTATTACTGTCCATCCCTTTGTATACAGTATTACTGTCCTTCCCTGTGTATAAAGAATTACTGTCCATCGCTGTGTATACAGTATTACTGTCCATCCCTGTGTATAGTATTACTGTCCATCACTGTGTATACAGTATTACTGTCCATCCCTGTGTATACAGTATTACTGTCCATCCCTTTGTATACAGTATTACTGTCCATCCCTTAGTATACAGTATCACTGTCCATCCCTGTGTATAGTATTACTGTCCATCCCTGTGTATACAGTCTTACTGTCCATCCCTGTGTATACAGTATTACTGTCCAACCCTGTATATAGTATTACTGTTCATCACTGTGTATACAGTATTAATGTCCATCCCTTTGTATACAGTATTACTGTCCATCCCTGTGTATACAGTATTACTGTCCATCCCTTTGTATACAGTATTACTGTCCATCCCTGTGTATAAAGAATTACTGTCCATCGCTGTGTATACAGTATTACTGTCCATCCCTGTGTATAGTATTACTGTCCATCACTGTGTATACAGTATTATTGTCCATCCCTGTGTATACAGTATTACTGTCCATCCCTTTGTATACAGTATTACTGTCCATCCCTTAGTATACAGTATCACTGTCCATCCCTGTGTATAGTATTACTGTCCATTCCTGTGTATACAGTTTTACTGTCCATCCCTGTATATACAGTATTACTGTCCAACCCTGTATATAGTATTACTGTACATCACTGTGTATACAGTATTAATGTCCATCCCTTTGTATACAGTATTACTGTCCATCCCTGTGTATACAGTATCACTGTCCATCCCTGTGTATACAGTATTACTGTCCATCCCTGTCTATACAGTATTACTGTCCATCCCTTTGTATACAGTATTACTGTCCATCCCTTAGTATACAGTGTCACTGCCCATCCCTGTGTATACAGTATTACTGTCCATCCCTGTGTATACAGTATTACTGACCATCCCTTTGTATACAGTATTACTGTCCATCCCTGTGTATAGTATTACTGTCTATCCCTGTGTATACAGTATTACTGTCCATCCCTGTGTATAGTATTACTGTCCATCCCTGTGTATACAGGATTACTGTCCATACCTTTGTATACAGTATTACTGTCCATCCCTGTGTATACAGTATTACTGTCCATCCCTTTGTATACAGTATTACTGTCCATCGCTGTGTATACAGTATTACTGTCCATCCCTTTGTATAGTATTACTGTCCATCACTGTGTATACAGTATTACTGTCCATCCCTTTGAATACAGTATTACTGCCCATCCCTGTGTATACAGTATTACTGTCCATACCTTTGTATACAGTATTACTGTCCATCCCTGTGTATAAAGAATTACTGTCCATCGCTGTGTATACAGTATTACTGTCCATCCCTGTGTATAGTATTACTGTCCATCACTGTGTATACAGTATTACTGTCCATCCCTGTGTATACAGTATTACTGTCTATCCCTTTGTATACAGTATTACTGTCCATCCCTGTGTATACAGTATCACTGTCCATCCCTGTGTATAGTATTACTGTCCATCCCTGTGTATACAGTTTTACTGTCCATCCCTGTGTATACAGTATTACTGTCTAACCCTGTATATAGTATTACTGTTCATCACTGTGTATACAGTATTAATGTCCATCCCTTTGTATACAGTATTACTGTCCATCCCTGTGTATACAGTATTACTGTCCATCCCTTTGTATACAGTATTACTGTCCATCCCTTAGTATACAGAATCACTGTCCATCCCTGTGTATACAGTATTACTGTCCATCCCTGTGTATACAGTATTACTGTCCATCCCTTTGTATACAGTATTACTGTCCATCCCTTAGTTTACAGTATCACTGTCCATCCCTGTGTATACAGTATTACTGTCCATCCCTGTGTATACAGTATTACTGACCATCCCTTTGTATACAGTATTACTGTCCATCCCTGTGTATAGTATTACTGTACATCCCTGTGTATACAGTATTACTGTCCATCCCTGTGTATAGTATTACTGTCCATCCCTGTGTATACAGGATTACTATCCATACCTTTGTATAAAGTATTACTGTCCATCCCTGTGTATACAGTATTACTGTCCATCCCTTTGTATACAGTATTACTGTCCATCCCTGTGTATACAGTATTACTGTCCATCCCTTTGTATAGTATTACTGTACATCACTGTGTATACAGTATTACTGTCCATCCCTTTGTATACAGTATTACTGTCCATCCCTGTGCATACAGTATTACTGTCCCTCCCTGTGTATACAGTATTACTGTCCATCCCTGTGTATACAGTATTACTGTCTATTCCTTACTATACAGTATTACTGTCTATCCCTTTGTATACAGTAAAACTGTCCATCCCTGTTTATACAGTATTACTGTCCATCCCTTTGTATACAGTATTACCGTCCATCCCTGTGTATACAGTGTTACTGTCCATCCCTTTGTATACAGTATTACTGTCCATCCCTGTGTATACAGTATTACTGTCCATCCCTGTGTATAGTATTACTGTCCATCACTGTGTATACAGTATTACTGTCCATCCCTTTGTATACAGTATTACTGTCCATCCCTGTGTATACAGTATTGCTGTCCATCCCTGTGTATAGTATTACTGTCCATCACTGTCTATACAGTATTACTTTCCATCCCTTTGTATACAGTATTACTGTCCATCCCTGTGTATACAGTTTCACTGTCTATTCGTTTATATACAGTATTACTGTCTATCCCTGTGTATACAGTATTACTGTCCATCCCTGTGTATAGTATTACTGTCCATCACTGTGTATACAGTATTACTGTCCATCCCTTAGTATACAGTATTACTGTACAACCCTTTGTATACAGTATTACTGACCATCCCTGTGTATATAGTATTACTGTCCATCCATGTGTATAAAGTGTTACTGTCCATCCTTGTGTATACTATTACTGTCCATCACTGTGTATACAGTATTACTGTCCATCCCTTTGTATATAGTATTACTGTCCCATCCCTGTGTACACAATATTACTGTCTATCCCTTTGTATACAGTATTACTGTCCATCCCTGTGTATACAGTATTACTGTCCATCACTTTGAATACAGTATTACTGTCCATCCCTGTGTATAGTATTACTGTCCATCACTATGTATACAGTATTACTGTCCATCCCTTTGTATACAGTATTACTGTCCACCCCTGTGTATACAGTTTCATTGTCCATCACTGTGTATAGTATTACTGTCCATTCCTGTGTATACAGTATTACTGTCCATCCCTGTGTATAGTATTACTGTCCATCACTGTGTATACAGTATTACTGTCCATCCCTGTGTATACAGTATTACTGTCTATCCATGTGTATACAGTATTACTGTCCATCCCTTTGTATAGTATTACTGTCCATCACTGTGTATACAGTATTACTGTTCATTCTTTTGTACACAGTTTTATTGTCCATCCCTGTGTATACAGTATTACTGTCCATCCATGTGTATAGTATTACTGTCCATCCCTGTGTATACAGTATTACTGTCCATCCCATTGTATACAGTATTACTGTCCATCCCTGTGTATACAGTATTACTGTCCATTCCTTAGTATACAGTATTACTGTGCATCCTTGTGTATACAGTATTACTGTCCATCCCTTTGTATACAGTATTACCATCCATCCCTGTGTATACAGTATTACTGTTCATCCCTTTGTATACAGTATTATTGTCCATCCCTGTGTATACAGTATGTATTACTGTCCATTCCTGTGTATAGTATTACTGTCCATCACTGTGTATACAGTATTACTGTCCATCCCTTTGTATACAGTATTACTGTCTATTCCTGTGTATAGTATTACTGTCCATTCCTGTGTATACAGTATTACTGTCCATCCCTGTGTATAGTATTACTGTCCATCACTGTGTATACAGTATTACTGTCCATCCCTTTGTATACAGTATTACTGTCCATCCCTTAGTATACAGTATCACTGTCCATCCTTGTGTATACAGTGTTACTGCCTATCCCTTAGTATACAGTATTACTGTCCATCCTTGTGTATACAGTATTGCTGTCAATCCATTAGTATACAGTATTACTGTCCATCCCTGTGTATACAGTATTACTGTCCATCCCTGTGTATACAGCATCACTGTCCATCCCTGTGTATACAGTATTAGTGTCAATTCCTGTGTATACAGTATTACTGTCAATCCCTTTGTATACAATATTAATGTCCATCCCTGTGTATAGTATTACTGTCCATCACTGTGTATACAGTATTACTGTCCATCCCTTAGTATACAGTATCACTGTCCATCCTTGTGAATACAGTATTACTGTCCATCCCTTAGTATACAGTATCACTGTCCATCCCTGTGTATACAGTATTACTGTCCATCCCTTTGTATACAGTATTACTGTCCATCCCTGTGTATAGTATCACAGTCCATCCCTGTGTATACAGTATTACTGTCCATCCCTGTGTATACAGTATTACTGTCCATCCCTGTGTATAGTATTACTGTCCATCACTATGTATACAGTATTACTGTCCATCCCTGTGTATACAGGATAACTGTCCATCCCTTTGTATAGTATTACTGTCCATCACTGTGTATACAGTATTACTGTCCATCCCTGTGTATAGTATTGCTGTCCATCCCTTTGTATACAGTATTACTGTCCATCCCTGTGTATACAGTATTACTGTCCATCCCTTTGTATACAGTATTACTGTCCAGCCCTTTGATTACAGTATTACTGCCCATCCCTGTGTATACAGTATTACTGTCCATCCCTTTGTATACAGTATTACTGTCCATCCCTGTGTATAAAGAATTACTGTCTATCGCTGTGTATACAGTATTACTGTCTATCCCTGTGTATAGTATTACTGTCCATCACTGTGTATACAGTATTACTGTCCATCCCTGTGTATACAGTATTACTGTCCATCCCTTTGTATACAGTATTACTGTCCATCCCTTAGTTTACAGTATCACTGTCCATCCCTGTGTATAGTATTACTGTCCATCCCTGTGTATACAGTTTTACTGTCCATCCCTGTGTAAACAGTATTACTGTCCAACCCTGTATATAGTATTACTGTTCATCACTGTGTATACAGTATTAATGTCCATCACTTTGTATACAGTATTACTGTCCATCCCTGTGTATACAGTATCACTGTCCATCCCTGTGTATACAGTATTACTGTCCATCCCTTTGTATACAGTATTACTGTCCATCCCTTATTATACAGTATCACTGTCCATCCCTGTGTATACAGTATTACTGTCCATCCCTGTGTATACAGTATTACTGACCATCCCTTTGTATACAGTATTACTGTCCATCCCTGTGTATAGTATTACTGTACATCCCTGTGTATACAGTATTACTGTCCATCCTTGTGTATAGTATTACTGTCCATCCCTGTGTATACAGGATTACTGTCCATACCTTTGTATACAGTATTACTGTCCATCCCTGTGTATACAGTATTACTGTCCATACCTTTGTATAGTATTACTGTCCATCCCTGTGTATACAGTATTACTGTCCATCCCTGTGTATACAGTATTACTGTCCCTCCCTGTGTATACAGTATTACTGTCCATCCCTGTGTATACAGTATTACTGTCCATTCCTTAGTATACAGTATTACTGTCCATCCCTTTGTATACAGTATTACTGTCCATTCCTGTGTATACAGTATTACTGTCCCTCCCTGTGTATACAGTATTACTGTCCATCCCTGTGTATACAGTATTACTGTCCATTCCTTAGTATACAGTATTACTGTCCATCCCTTTGTATACAGTATTACTGTCCATCAATGTGTATACAGTATTACTGTCCATCCCTTTTTATACAGTATTACTGCCCATCCCTGTGTATACAGTATTACTGTCCATCCTTTGTATACAGTATTACCGTCCATCCCTGTGTATACAGTGTTACTGTCCATCCCTTTGTATACAGTATTACTGTCCATCACTGTATATACAGTATTACTGTCCATCCCTGTGTATAGTATTACTGTCCATTACTGTGTATACAGTATTACTGTCCATCCCTTTGTATACAGTATTACTGTCCATCCCTGTGTATACAGTATTACTGTCCATCCCTGTGTATAGTATTACTGTCCATCACTGTCTATAAAGTATTACTGTCCATCCCTGTGTATACAGTTTCACTGTCCATTCGTTTACATACAGTATTACTGTCCATCCCTGTGTATACAGTTTTACTGTCCATCCCTGTGTATAGTATCACTGTCCATCACTGTGTAAACAGTATTACTGTCCATTCCTTAGTATACAGTATTAGGCCTCATGCACACGATTGTTGTGTGCATCCGCGGCCGTTGTGCCGTTTTCCGTTTTTTTTCACGGACCCATTGACTTTCAATGGGTCCGTGGAAAAATCGGAAAATGCACCGTTTGGCAGCCGCATCCGTGAGCCGTGTTTCCTGGCCGTGAAAAAAATATGACCTGTCCTATTTTTTTCACGGCCAACGGTTCACGGGCCCATTCAAGTCAATGGGTCCGTGAAAGAACACGGATGCACACATGATTGGCATCCGTGTCCGTGATCCGTGGCCGTAGGTTTTAGTTTCATACAGACGGATCCGAAGATCCGTCTGCATAAAAGCTTTTTCAGAGCTGAGTTTTCACTTCGTGAAAACTCAGATCCGACAGTATATTCTAACACAGAAGCGTTCCCATGGTGATGGGACGCTTCTAGTTAGAATACACTACAAACTGTGTACAAGACTGCCCCCTGCTGCCTGGCAGCACCCGATCTCTTACAGGGGGATATGATAGTGCGGCACCTGAAGGGGTTAATTGTACTATCATATCCCCCTGTAAGAGATCAGGGCTGCCAGGCAGCAGGGGGCAGACCCCCCCTCCCCTGTTAACTCGTTGGTGGCCAGTGTGCGCACCCCCCTCCCTCCCTCCCTCTATTGTTTTAATACATTGGGGCCAGTGTGCGCGCGCCCCCCCAACCCCCCCCCTCCCTCCCTCTATTGTTTTAATACATTGGGGCCAGTGTGCGCACCCCCCCAACCCCCCCCCCCCTCCCTCCCTCTATTGTAATAATAGCATTGGGGCCAGTGTGCGCACACCCCCCCCCCCCCCCCCCCCCCCGATCATCGGTGGCAGCGGAGTAGAAGATTTTCATACTTACCTGGCTGCTGGCTGCTGCGATGTCTGCGTCCGGCCGGGAGCTCCTCCTACTGGTAAGTGACAGCAATGCGCCGCACAGACCTGTCACTTACCAGTAGGAGGAGCTCCCGGCCGGACACAGAGATCGCAGCAGCCAGCAGCCAGGTAAGTATGAATCTTCTACTCCGCTGCCACCGATGATGGGGGGGGGGGGGCACACTGGCCCCAATGCTATTATTACAATAGAGGGAGGGAGGGGGGGGGGGGTTGGGGGGGCGCGCACACTGGCCCCAATGCTATTATTACAATAGAGGGAGGGAGGGGGGGGGTGCGCACACTGGCCACCAACGAGTTAACAACAGGGGAGGGGGGGCCCACTGGCCACCAATGAGTTAAAAACAGGGGGGGGGGGGTCTGCCCCCTGCTGCCTGGCAGCACCTGCCAGGCAGCAGGGGACAGTCATGTACACAGTTTTTTTGTATATTCTAACCTGAAGCGTCTCCATCACCATGGGAACGCCTCTGTGTTAGAATATACTGTCGGAAATGAGTTTCACGATGTAGCTCATATCCGACAGTATATTCTAACATAGAGGCGTTCCCATGGTGATGGGGACGCTACAAGTTAAAATATACCATCGGATTGGAGAAAACTCCAATCCGATGGTATAACAGAACTCCAGACTTTACATTGAAAGTCAATGGGGACGGATCCGTTTGAAATGGCACCATATTGTGTCAACATCAAACGGATCCGTCCCCATTGACTTGCATTGTAATTCAGGACGGATCCGTTTGGCTCCGCAGGGCCAGGCGGACACCAAAATGACTTTTTTTTCATGTCCGTGGATCCTCCAAAAATCCAGGAAGACCCACGGACGGAAAAACGGTCACGGATCACGGACCCACGGACCCCGTTTTTGCGGGCCGTGAAAAAAAAGGCCTCGTGTGCATGAGGCCTTACTGTACAACCCTTTTTATACAGTATTACTGACCATCCCTGTGTATACAGTATTACTGTCCATCCATGTGTATACAGTGTTACTGTCCATCCTTGTGTATAGTATTACTGTCCATCACTGTGTATACAGTATTACTGTCCATCCCTTTGTATACAGTATTTCTGTCCATCCCTGTGTACACAGTTTCACTGTCCATCCCTGTGTATACAGTATTACTGTCCACCCCAGTGTATACAGTATTACTGTCCATTTCTGTGTATTGTATTACTTCTCATCACTGTGTATACAGTATTACTGTCCATCCCTGTGTATAGTATTACTGTCCATCACTGTGTATACAGTATTACTGTCCATCCCTTAGTCTACAGTATCACTGTCCATCCCTGTGTATACAGCATCACTGTCCATCCCTGTGTATACAGTATTAGTGTCAATTCCTGTGTATACAGTATTACTGTCCATCCCTTTGTATACAGTATTAATGTCCATCCGTGTGTATAGTATTAATGTCCATCACTGTGTATACAGTATTACTGTCCATCCCTTAGTATACAGTATCACTGTCCATCCTTGTGAATACAGTATTACTGTCCATCCCTTATTATACAGTATCACTGTCCATCCCTGTGTATACAGTATTACTGTCCATCCCTGTGTATACAGTATTAGTGTCAATTCCTGTGAATACAGTATTACTGTCCATCCCTTAGTATACAGTATTACTGTCCATCCCTGTGTATACAGTATTACTGTCCATCCCTGTGTATACAGTATTAGTGTCAATTCCTGTGAATACAGTATTACTGTCCATCCCTTAGTATACAGTATTACTGTCCATCCCTGTGTATACAGCATCACTGTCCATCCCTGTGTATTCAGCATCACTGTCCATCCCTGTGTATACAGCATCACTGTCCATCCCTGTGTATACAGTATTAGTGTCAATTCCTGTGTATACAGTATTACTGCCCATCCCTTAGTATACAGTATTACTGTCCATCCCTTAGTATACAGTTTTAATGCCCATCCCTGTGTATACAGCATCACTGTCCATCCCTGTGTATACAGTATTAGTGTCAATTCCTGTGTATACATTATTTGTGGGAGGAGCTAAGCGAGGAACAGAATAGGCATGCCTACGGACTGTCCTAACCTAACTGGCTGGAGTGTGCCCTGCGCCAGTGACGAGGTAAGGCCTGAATAGTGGGCCACCTAGGAGGAGAGTATGAGAAAAGGGGATGGGAGGGAGGGGCAACAACGGGCGCCCTCCTGCTTGTAGGAGGGGGATTATAAAGGGTGAGCACGCTCCTCCCACAATTACAGGCTGCAAGCAGCCTTCAACATTTGTGGGAGGAGCTAAGCGAGGAACAGAATAGGCATGCCTACGGACTGTCCTAACCTAACTGGCTGGAGTGTGCCCGGCGCCAGTGACGAGGTAAGGCCTGAATAGTGGCCAAAAGAGAACCGGTACGTAGCAGGGAGTGAAGCATTTATGGAATCATAGTGTGACCTGATAATGCCAGGAGATCTCCGCCCGTGGACTCGGAATGTACCTTGTAAAGCAGGACGACCGCCCACGACCCATCTTGCGGGTGACATGCGCCGGAACCTGGTGACTTGATGCTGCGGATGCGGCCCCTATGCGGAAGGAGTGCCTGAATCGTGCTAGGGTTGAAACCCAGCCCTGCGGCCAGGGTACGGATGTTGGACATGAACAGGGTTGAAGACAGGGGCCTACCGTTGAACGGGAGCAACGGGTCGTATAGGTCGGAAGATTGAAGGGAGGCCAGGAGCTCCTTGAGCACCTTGATAGGACATCAGCGGTGGCCGTAGGGAAAATTCCACCTCGGTTGGAGGACCGGTCTGACTGGTCTTGAGGATGGGATGGATAGGATGAAGTGATCAGAGTGCCAGGTGAGATGTCGCCTGAGCAGGGTTTGTGCGGGAGATGGCGCTGCAGGTGAACTCCCCGGGCCTGAGGGACCCATGGAGTAGGGTGCAATGTGTTATTGGAGCATCACGGACCCATGAAGCCCAAAGAACGAAAGGCTCTGACAATCTCAATTCGCGGATTGGGGATGTACCTAGCGTAGCAGGACGACCGCTACTGACCCATTGCGGATGACGTGGCCGATACCTGATGACTGGATGCTGCGGGAGCGGCCCCTACGTGGGGGGAGTGCCCGGATGCCGTGATCGGGAGCAACGGGTCGTCTAACGCGGGAGACTGGAGTGAGGCCAGGAGCTCTTGGAGCGCTTTGACGGGACACCAACAGTTGGCCGTAGGGAAGAACTACCTCGGTGGGAGGACCAGCCTGATTGGACTTGGTGGCTGGGATGGACAGCATAAGGTGGACAGGGTTGCCCGGTTGACCGTGCCGCACATGAACTCCCCGGGTCTAAGAATCCATAGGACCCTAGGTACATGGCTGCTTTGGTGCTGATGCTTGCTGAGTGCCCAAAAAGGGAGACCGTCTAGGGCTACGGACAATCTGCGGAAGCTCGCCTGACACGGGTTGCCTACGCACCTGGACCGCCGCGCTAACCCTGGAGGTGGCTTTGAGGCCTGATGGCCTCGTCCACCTCCCCCTGAAGATGGTGTTTTTTTAGTTTCTTTTTTTCTTTTTTTGGAGACTGAGGAGCCGGGAAGTGACAGACCTGCCCTGGGCATGATGGTAAACGCACAGTAGAGGAACCCTAACAGGGACTGGAGCTCCCACTTGGACAGGACCCTGGAAGAAGTTGCGGAAGAAACGGCGGCCTGGATCTTAGCCAGCTTGGCGGCCGCTACGGGGGCCTCAAGCCTGGCGAAAAGCTGGAGCAACTAGCCCAGACCAAGGGGACGCCCTGAGGTCCCCTGATGATCAGGAATCAGGGTGCAGACTGCCCAGGTGAGACTGAGCAAACCATGACGTAGCAAAGAACAGGAGAATGCCGTTTGAGTGGGAGCAGAGTACAATACCCGATGTAACAACAACTGTCAAGATAATGGGTGACCATGTCCAAACCCCGTGATGCACCCGGATCCCATGCAATCAGGGATTCACACATGCGGAACCCGAAACCGGGCAAACAGGAACCACTAGATACTGCTGGAAAAGCCCCGAGCGTTTCAGGCAAATATAACGGATCCAGAGTGATTCAGGCAAATGCGAACAACCTGTGGGAAAAGACCTGAGCGTTTCAGGCAAATATAACGAATCCAGAGTGACTCAGGCAAATGCGAACAACCTGCGGGAAAAGACCTGAGCGATTCAGGCAAATGCAAACAACCTGTGGAAAAGAGCTGAGTGATTCAGGCACATGCGAACAACCTGTGGGAAGAAAGACCTGAGCGATTCAGTGAATACGCAACCTGAGTGAATCAAGGAAATACACACAACCTGGAAATACCGCCAACCTGAAAGAGGCAGGAAAAACAAAACCTGAGTGATTCCGGGAAATACGTAACCTGGGTGAATCAGAAAAACATACCACCTGGAAATACCGCCAACCTGAAAGACAGGAAAATACAAACCTGAGCGATTCAGGGAAATCGTGAACCCTGAGTGATTTGGGCACCTACATGAACCTGAGCGATCCAGAAACATGACCCGGGCGAATTTGGAAACATAACCCGAGTGATTCAGGTAAATACATGAACCTGAGTGTTTCAGGGAAATGCATGAACCCGAGCGATCCAGGAAACACGTAAACCCGCGCGACTCTGGGGAATTAGACCTGGGTGAATGGGTAAATACGTGAATTTTTTTAGCTAATCCGGGAAATACATGAACCTGAGAATCAGAAGGAAACAGGAATGAACATGGTATAGAAAGGATCGCAACCTACCGAATCAACGGACAGCACTGCCGACTCCGGCGATACTGAAGACCTAGGAATGGCGGCTCATGAAGAATGAAGGAAGGCTCTGAGCTGCGGAGAAGCGTCACGCCGCTACTTGGCTGGAACTTACCTGAAACCCGGCCCCGTGGAGTGACCGGGCATTGAGGAGCCCTGCGACACAATTGATGATGGATCGAAATTCCGGTGGCCTGAGGCCTTGCTTACCTGAAAATAAGCTTGCGTTAGTACGAGACCCGGAGAGAGGTGCGATCTTGGTGGCACTGGAAGAGGCGACGGAGAACCGGGATGCAGCCTGGGCGCCATGGCCAACTGCTGGGTAACCCTGGACAGCCAGAATAAGAGCCCGAAGTCGCGCCGCATGCAACAACCTGCGGAAAACAGAAATCCAGGGAACACACAAGACCCGATCGATCCAGGGAAAATTACCCCTAAGTGAGTAAGGGGAGGCATGACACCAGAGCAATCCAGGGATTCCTGGCCCCTGAGTCACCTAGGGAAGACAGGACACATGCAATTTGGGAACATGACACCTGTGACTTGGAGAAAACATAACCCTGAGCGATTCAGGGAAGACATGCCACATGCGATTTTTTTGGGAACATGACACCTGAGATTTGGAAAAAAACATGATGCCTGAGCGAATCAGGGAAGAGAACCACGCTACTGCCTTCTGCAGTGAGATGAAGACCTATGAACGGGAGCTCGTAAAGATGAATACTTAACGCAGTAACAGGGTGTAACCGCAGCCTCGTGGCTGGATCTTACCTGGACAAGGAGGAAATGTTGGCGCAACGATAGTGGCTTGCTTGCAGCTCTGGTGGCCGAGGCCCTGTTTATGAAGAAATAAGCTGTGTTCGGACCGATACCCGGCGAGGGATGCGAACAGCTAGTCCCTCATGCAGTGAACGGGTGCGTGACCCTGACCCATACGAACCTGGACCGGAACCGTGCCCGAGGGACTCAGGGAACACATGACACCCGGGTTTATACTGCACATGAAACTTGACCAACGCAGGGAACACATGCCCCCCGAACGAACAGGGAACACATGACCCCTGAACGCACAGGAGAACACAAGACGCCCGGCCAACCAAGGGGATCCATGACACCCGGGTGAACAGGGAACACATGTCCCCCGAATGAACAAGGGACCCATGACCCCCGAGCGACCCAGTGAACATGCAACACCCACACGAAGCCGGGCAGACACCGCACCTGAATGACTGAGGGAAAACATGATATCTGAGTGATTCAGGGAAGACATTAACGCCAGAGCGAATCAGGGCAGATACCACCTGAGCAAGCCAGAGAAGACATTACACCAGAGCCAACCAGAGAAGACATTGCACCTGAGCGATTCAGGGAGACATTGCACCTGAGCGATTCAGGGAGACATTGCACCTGAGCGATTCAGGGAGACATTGCACCTGAGCGATTCAGGGAGACATTACACCTGAGCGATTCAGGGAGACATTACACCTGAGCGATTCAGGGAGACATTACACCAGCGCGATTCAGGGCGACATTACCCTGAGCGATTCAGGGAGACATTATACCAGCGCGATTTGGGGAGACATTACACCTGAGCGATTCAGGGAGATATTACATTTGAGCGATTCAGGGAGACATTACACTTGAGCGATTCAGGGAGACATTGCACTTGAGCGATTCAGGGAGACATTACACCAGCGCGATTCAGGGCGACATTACCCTGAGCGATTCAGGGAGACATTATACCAGCGCGATTTGGGGAGACATTACACCTGAGCGATTCAGGGAGATATTACATTTGAGCGATTCAGGGAGACATTACACTTGAGCGATTCAGGGAGACATTGCACTTGAGCGATTCAGGGAGACATTACACTTGAGCGATTCAGGGAGACATTGCACTTGAGCGATTCAGGGAGACATTACATCTGAGCGATTCAGGGAGACATTACACCTGAGCGATTCAGGGAGACATTACACCAGCGCGATTCAGGGCGACATTACCCTGAGCGATTCAGGGAGACATTATACCAGTGCGATTTGGGGAGACATTACACCTGAGCGATTCAGGGAGATATTACATTTGAGCGATTCAGGGAGACATTACACTTGAACGATTTGGGGAGACATTACACCTGCGCGATTCAGGGAGACATTACATCTGAGCGATTCAGGGAGACATTACACCTGCGCGATTCAGGGAGACATTACACCTGAGCGATTCAGGGAGAAATATACCTGAGTGATTCAGGGAGAAATCCCCGTCGAATCAGGGAGGCACATGCCAGAGCGAACAGGGAGACCCCCCCCCCCCCCCCCCCGGGTGACCCAAGGGCAGCCGCCCCGGTGAGGCCCAGGTACCAGACCCCTGACCCCAGCGAACGACTGCCCCTGAACACCCAAGGGGCGAGACCGGATACTGCACCGGCGTGGCTGAAGGTTGCCCAGCCTGGCATCGCAACCTATTCCCCCCCCCCCCCCCCCTCTATAATTTATTTATTAATTTCATTTTATTTTGCAGGGGTTGACCAGATGGCCAGCTGTCAGGCAGATCATGGAAGTGCTCCATTCTACTCCTCCTTCCCTGCAGGGGTTGACAGGAGCATGCCAAGCCAGGACAAGCATTTTGACCCTTTTTTTTATTTTTTTTATTTTTTTTTTCACACACGGCAGTGCGGGGGTTAATGGCAGCAGGCCGGCACCCGGAAGCCGGCCGCCCTGGACCCCCACACTGGGAACGTGGCATACTGAGCAATTTTAACCAGTGGCAGGGGGGGCTAGAAGGCACAACCTGAATGCCTCTGCCCCTACTGCCAGGGACACCCCCGCAGGGAGGATCCCGCTCGGAGTAGCTGAGAGCCGTCATCCCGCGAACCCCCCCACCCGCGATGCAAGCGCCGGAGGATAAGAAGCGGGGGGGGGGGCAGAGGAACCAGGAGCGGGGCGGGAGAGGGGAGGCCCCACACTGAACACAGACCGGGGCGCAGCGGCGGCCAGGCAGAGCGGGGGTTCGACGGGCAGCTGCGCTGCTACCCAGAACATACGAGGTGCCGGTGGCGGCGCGTCCGGCCAGCCGCAGAGCGGCAATACTCACGACAGGGAACGCGGCTGGGAGCACGAAGGGGCAGCGTGGAGAACACACCGACGGGAGACGCGACCGGAAGTGACGTCAGGCGCTGGGCTGCTGCTGCTCAATCAATGAAAAAGTAAGCAACAACGGGCGCCCTCCTGCTTGTAGGAGGGGGATTATAAAGGGTGAGCACGCTCCTCCCACAATTACAGGCTGCAAGCAGCCTTCAACATTTGTGGGAGGAGCTAAGCGAGGAACAGAATAGGCATGCCTACGGACTGTCCTAACCTAACTGGCTGGAGTGTGCCCGGCGCCAGTGACGAGGTAAGGCCTGAATAGTGGCCAAAAGAGAACCGGTACGTAGCAGGGAGTGAAGCATTTATGGAATCATAGTGTGACCTGATAATGCCAGGAGATCTCCGCCCGTGGACTCGGAATGTACCTTGTAAAGCAGGACGACCGCCCACGACCCATCTTGCGGGTGACATGCGCCGGAACCTGGTGACTTGATGCTGCGGATGCGGCCCCTATGCGGAAGGAGTGCCTGAATCGTGCTAGGGTTGAAACCCAGCCCTGCGGCCAGGGTACGGATGTTGGACATGAACAGGGTTGAAGACAGGGGCCTACCGTTGAACGGGAGCAACGGGTCGTATAGGTCGGAAGATTGAAGGGAGGCCAGGAGCTCCTTGAGCACCTTGATAGGACATCAGCGGTGGCCGTAGGGAAAATTCCACCTCGGTTGGAGGACCGGTCTGACTGGTCTTGAGGATGGGATGGATAGGATGAAGTGATCAGAGTGCCAGGTGAGATGTCGCCTGAGCAGGGTTTGTGCGGGAGATGGCGCTGCAGGTGAACTCCCCGGGCCTGAGGGACCCATGGAGTAGGGTGCAATGTGTTATTGGAGCATCACGGACCCATGAAGCCCAAAGAACGAAAGGCTCTGACAATCTCAATTCGCGGATTGGGGATGTACCTAGCGTAGCAGGACGACCGCTACTGACCCATTGCGGATGACGTGGCCGATACCTGATGACTGGATGCTGCGGGAGCGGCCCCTACGTGGGGGGAGTGCCCGGATGCCGTGATCGGGAGCAACGGGTCGTCTAACGCGGGAGACTGGAGTGAGGCCAGGAGCTCTTGGAGCGCTTTGACGGGACACCAACAGTTGGCCGTAGGGAAGAACTACCTCGGTGGGAGGACCAGCCTGATTGGACTTGGTGGCTGGGATGGACAGCATAAGGTGGACAGGGTTGCCCGGTTGACCGTGCCGCACATGAACTCCCCGGGTCTAAGAATCCATAGGACCCTAGGTACATGGCTGCTTTGGTGCTGATGCTTGCTGAGTGCCCAAAAAGGGAGACCGTCTAGGGCTACGGACAATCTGCGGAAGCTCGCCTGACACGGGTTGCCTACGCACCTGGACCGCCGCGCTAACCCTGGAGGTGGCTTTGAGGCCTGATGGCCTCGTCCACCTCCCCCTGAAGATGGTGTTTTTTTAGTTTCTTTTTTTTCTTTTTTTGGAGACTGAGGAGCCGGGAAGTGACAGACCTGCCCTGGGCATGATGGTAAACGCACAGTAGAGGAACCCTAACAGGGACTGGAGCTCCCACTTGGACAGGACCCTGGAAGAAGTTGCGGAAGAAACGGCGGCCTGGATCTTAGCCAGCTTGGCGGCCGCTACGGGGGCCTCAAGCCTGGCGAAAAGCTGGAGCAACTAGCCCAGACCAAGGGGACGCCCTGAGGTCCCCTGATGATCAGGAATCAGGGTGCAGACTGCCCAGGTGAGACTGAGCAAACCATGACGTAGCAAAGAACAGGAGAATGCCGTTTGAGTGGGAGCAGAGTACAATACCCGATGTAACAACAACTGTCAAGATAATGGGTGACCATGTCCAAACCCCGTGATGCACCCGGATCCCATGCAATCAGGGATTCACACATGCGGAACCCGAGCCTTCAACATTAATGTCCTTCCCTGTGTATAGTATTACCGTCCATCACTGTGTATTCAGTATTACTGTCCATCCCTTTGTATACAGTATTACTGTCCATCCCTTAGTCTACAGTATCACTGTCCATCCCTGTGTATACAGTATTACTGTCCATCCCTGTGTATACAGTATTACTGACCATCCCTTTGTATACAGTATTACTGTCCATCCCTGTGTATAGTATTACTGTACATCCCTGTGTATACAGTATTACTGTCCATCCCTGTGTATAGTATTACTGTCCATCCCTGTGTATACAGGATTACTGTCCATACCTTTGTATACAGTATTACTGTCCATCCCTGTGTATAAAGTATTACTGTCCATCCCTTTGTATACAGTATTACTGTCCATCCCTGTGTATGCAGTATTACTGTCCATCCCTTTGTATAGTATTACTGTCCATCACTGTTTATACAGTATTACTGTCCATCCCTTTGTATACAGTATTACTGTCCATCCCTGTGTATACAGTATTACTGTCCCTCCCTGTGTATACAGTATTACTGTCCATTCCTGTGTATACAGTATTACTGTCCATTCCTTAGTATACAGTATTACTGTCCATCCCTTTGTATACAGTATTACTGTCCATCCCTGTGTATACAGTATTACTGTACATCCCTTTTTATACAGTATTACTGTCCATCACTGTGTATACAGTATTACTGTCCATCCCTTTGTATACAGTATTACCGTCCATCCCTGTGTATACAGTGTTACTGTCCATCCCTTTGTATACAGTATTACTGTCCATCCCTGTGTATACAGTATTACTGTCCATCCCTGTGTATAGTATTACTGTCCATCACTGTGTATACAGTATTACTGTCCATCCCTTTGTATACAGTATTACTGTCCATCCCTGTGTATACAGTATTACTGTCCATCCCTGTGTATAGTATTACTGTCCATCACTGTCTATACAGTATTACTGTCCATCCCTTTGTATACAGTATTACTGTCCATCCCTGTGTATACAGTTTCACTGTCCATTCGTTTATATACAGTATTACTGTCCATCCCTGTGAATACAGTATTACTGTCCATCCCTGTGTATAGTATTACTGTCCATCGCTGTGTATACAGTATTACTGTCCATCCCTTAGTATACAGTATTACTGTACAACCCTTTGTATACAGTATTACTGACCATCCCTGTGTATACAGTATTACTGTCCATCCATGTGTATACAGTGTTACCGTCCATCCTTGTGTATAGTATTACTGTCCATCACTGTGTATACAGTATTACTGTCCATCCCTTTGTATACAGTATTTCTGTCCATCCCTGTGTATACAGTTTCACTGTCCATCCCTGTGTATACAGTATTACTGTCCATCCCTGTGTATATAATATTACTGTCCATTTCTGTGTATTGTATTACTTCTCATCACTGTTTATACAGTATTACTGTCCTTCCCTTAGTATACAGTATTACTGTCCATCCCTTTGTATACAGTATTACTGTCCATCCCTGTGTATAGTATTACTGTCCATCACTATGTATACAGTATTACTGTCCATCCCTTTGTATACAGTATTACTGTCCACCCCTGTGTATACAGTTTCATTGTCCATCACTGTGTATAGTATTACTGTCCATTCCTGTATATACAGTATTACTGTCCATCCCTGTGTATAGTATTACTGTCCATCACTGTGTATACAGTATTACTGTCCATCCCTGTGTATAAAGTATTACTGTCCATCCCTTTGTATACAGTATTACTGTCCATCCCTGTGTATGCAGTATTACTGTCCATCCCTTTGTATAGTATTACTGTCCATCACTGTTTATACAGTATTACTGTCCATCCCTTTGTATACAGTATTACTGTCCATCCCTGTGTATACAGTATTACTGTCCCTCCCTGTGTATACAGTATTACTGTCCATTCCTGTGTATACAGTATTACTGTCCATTCCTTAGTATACAGTATTACTGTCCATCCTTTTGTATACAGTATTACTGTCCATCCCTGTGTATACAGTATTACTGTCCATCCCTTTTTATACAGTATTACCGTCCATCCCTGTGTATACAGTATTACTGTCCATCCCTTTGTATACAGTATTACCGTCCATCCCTGTGTATACAGTGTTACTGTCCATCCCTTTGTATACAGTATTACTGTCCATCCCTGTGTATACAGTATTACTGTCCATCCCTGTGTATAGTATTACTGTCCATCACTGTGTATACAGTATTACTGTCCATCCCTTTGTATACAGTATTACTGTCCATCCCTGTGTATACAGTATTACTGTCCATCCCTGTGTATAGTATTACTGTCCATCACTGTCTATACAGTATTACTGTCCATCCCTTTGTATACAGTATTACTGTCCATCCCTGTGTATACAGTTTCACTGTCCATTCGTTTATATACAGTATTACTGTCCATCCCTGTGTATACAGTATTACTGTACAACCCTTTGTATACAGTATTACTGACCATCCCTGTGTATACAGTATTACTGTCCATCCATGTGTATACAGTGTTACTGTCCATCCTTGTGTATAGTATTACTGTCCATCACTGTGTATACAGTATTACTGTCCATCCCTTTGTATACAGTATTTCTGTCCATCCCTGTGTATACAGTTTCACTGTCCATCCCTGTGTATACAGTATTACTGTCCATCCCTGTGTATATAATATTACTGTCTATCCCTTTGTATACAGTATTACAGTCCATTTCTGTGTATTGTATTACTTCTCATCACTGTTTATACAGTATTACTGTCCTTCCCTTAGTATACAGTATTACTGTCCATCCCTTTGTATACAGTATTACTGTCCATCCCTGTGTATAGTATTACTGTCCATCACTATGTATACAGTATTACTGTCCATCCCTTTGTATACAGTATTACTGTCCACCCCTGTGTATACAGTTTCATTGTCCATCACTGTGTATAGTATTACTGTCCATTCCTGTATATACAGTATTACTGTCCATCCCTGTGTATAGTATTACTGTCCATCACTGTGTATACAGTATTACTGTCCATCCCTGTGTATACAGTATTACTGTCTATCCCTTTGTATACAGTATTACTGTCTATCCATGTGTATACAGTATTACTGTCCATCCCTTTGTATAGTATTACTGTCCATCACTGTGTATACAGTATTACTGTTCATTCTTTTGTATACAGTATTACTGTCCATCCCTGTGTATACAGAATTACTGTTCATCCCTTTGTATACAGTATTATTGTCCATCCCTGTGTATACAGTATGTATTACTGTCCATTCCTGTGTATAGTATTACTGTCCATCACTGTGTATACAGTATTACTGTCCATCCCTTTGTATACAGTATTACTGTCTATTCCTGTGTATAGTATTACTGTCCATTCCTGTGTATACAGTATTACTGTCCATCCCTTTGTATACAGTATTACTGTCCATCCCTGTGTATACAGTATTACTGTCCATTCCTTAGTATACAGTATTACTGTCCATCCTTGTGTATACAGTATTACTGTCCATCCCTTTGTATACAGTATTACCGTCCATCCCTGTGTATACAGTATTACTGTTCATCCCTTTGAATACAGTATTATTGTCCATCCCTGTGTATACAGTATGTATTACTGTCCATTCCTGTGTATAGTATTACTGTCCATCACTGTGTATACAGTATTACTGTCCATCCCTTTGTATACAGTACTACTGTCTATTCCTGTGTATAGTATTACTGTCCATTCCTGTGTATACAGTATTACTGTCCATCCCTGTGTATAGTATTACTGTCCATCACTGTGTATACAGTATTACTGTCCATCCCTTTGTATACAGTATTACCGTCCATCCCTGTGTATACAGTATTACTGTCCATCCCTTTGTATACAGTATTACTGTCCGTCCCTTAGTATACAGTATCACTGTCCATCCCTGTGTATACAGTATTACTGTCCATCCCTGTGTATACATTATTACTGTCCATCCCTGTGTATACAGTATTACTGTCCATCCCTGTGTATACTATTACTGTCCATCCCTGTGTATACAGTTTTACTGTCCATCCCTGTGTATACAGTATTACTGTCCATACCTGTGTATACAGTATTATTGTCCATCCCTTTGTATACAGTATTACTGTCCGTCCCTTAGTATACAGTATCACTGTCCATCCCTGTGTATACAGTATTACTGTCCATCCCTGTGTATACATTATTACTGTCCATCCCTGTGTATACAGTATTACTGTCCATCCCTGTGTATACTATTACTGTCTATCACTGTGTATACAGTATTACTGTCCATCCCTTAGTATACAGTATTACTGTCCATCCCTGTGTATACAGTATTACTGTCCATCCCTGTGTATAGTATTACTGTCCATCCCTGTGTATACAGTATTACTGTCCATCCCTGTGTATACAGTATTACTGTCCATCCCTTTGTATACAGTATTACTGTCTATCCATGTGTATACAGTATTACTGTCCATCCCTTTGTATAGTATTACTGTCCATCACTGTGTATACAGTATTATTGTTCATTCTCTTGTATACAGTATTACTGTCCATCCCTGTGTATACAGTATTACTGTCCATCCCTGTGTATAGTATTACTGTCCATCCCTGTGTATACAGTATTACTGTCCATCCCTTTGTATACAGTATTACTGTCCATTCCTTAGTATACAGTATTACTGTCCATCCTTGTGTATACAGTATTACTGTCCATCCCTTTGTATACAGTATTACCGTCCATCCCTGTGTATACAGTATTACTGTTCATCCCTTTGTATACAGTATTATTGTCCATCCCTGTGTATACAGTATGTATTACTGTCCATTCCTGTGTTTAGTATTACTGTCCATCACTGTGTATACAGTATTACTGTCCATCCCTTTGTATACAGTATTACTGTCTATTCCTGTGTATAGTATTACTGTCCATTCCTGTGTATACAGTATTACTGTCCATTAGAGTTGAGCGAACACCTGGATGTTCGGGTTCGAGAAGTTCGGCCGAACTTCCCGAAAATGTTCGGGTTCGGGATCCGAACCCGATCCGAACTTCGTCCCGAACCCAAACCCCATTGAAGTCAATGGGGACCCGAACTTTTCGGCACTAAAACGGCTGTAAAACAGCCCAGGAAAGGGCTAGAGGGCTGCAAAAGGCAGCAACGTGTAGGTAAATCCCCTGCAAACAAATGTGGATAGGAAAATGAATTAAAATAAAAATTAAATAAATAAAAATTAACCAAAATCAATTAGAGAGAGGTCCCATAGCAGAGAATCTGGCTTTCCGTCACCCACCACTGGAACAGTCCCTTCTCAGATATTTAGGCCCCGGCACCCAGGCAGAGTAGAGAGGTCCTGTAACAGACAATCTGGCTTCATGTCAGCAGAGAATCAGTCTTCATGTCATAGCAGAGAATCAGGCTTCACGTCACCCACCACTGCAACAGTCCATTTTCATAAATTTAGGCCCAGCACCCTGGAGGAGGAGAGAGGTCCCGTAACAGACAATCTGGCTTCATGTCAGCAGAGAATTAGTCTGCATGTCATAGCAGAGAATCAGGCTTCACGTCAGCCACCAATGCAACAGTCCATTGTCAGATATTTAGGCCCAGCACCCAGGCAGAGGAGAGAGGTCCCGTAACAGAGGATCTGGCTTCATGTCAGCAGAGAATCAGTCTTCATGTCATAGCAGAGAATCAGGCTTCACGTCACCCACCACTGTAAGAGTCCATTTTCATAAATTTAGGCCCAGCACCCAGGCAGAGGAGAGAGGTCCCGTAACAGACAATCTGCCTTCATGTCAGCAGAGAATCAGTCTTCATGTCATAGCAGAGAATCAGTCTTCATGTCATAGCAGAGAATCAGGCTTCACGTCACCCACCACTGCAACAGTCCATTTTCATAAATTTAGGCCCAGCACCCAGGCAGAGGAGAGAGGTCCCGTAACAGAGAATCTGTCTTCATGTCAGCAGAGAATTAGTCTGCATGTCATAGCAGAGAATCAGGCTTCACGTCACCCAACATTGGAACAGTCCATTGGCATATATTTAGGCCCCGGCACCCAGACAGAGGAGAGGTTCATTCAACTTTGGGTAGCCTCGCAATATAATGGTAAAATGAAAATAAAAATAGGATTGAATGAGGAAGTGCCCTGGAGTCCAATAATATACAGTGGCGGAAATAATTATTTGACCCCTCACTGATTTTGTAAGTTTGTCCAATGACAAAGAAATGAAAAGTCTCAGAACAGTATCATTTCAATGGTAGGTTTATTGTAACAGTGGCAGATAGCACATCAAAAGGAAAATCGAAAAAATAACTTTAAATAAAAGATAGCAACTGATTTGCATTTCATTGAGTGAAATAAGTATTTGAACCCCTACCAACCATTAAGAGTTCTGGCTCCCACAGAGTGGTTAGACACTTCTACTCAATTAGTCACCCTCATTAAGGACACCTGTCTTAACTAGTCACCTGTATAAAAGACACCTGTCCACAGAATCAATCAATCAAGCAGACTCCAAACTCTCCAACATGGGAAAGACCAAAGAGCTGTCCAAGGATGTCAGAGACAAAATTGTAGACCTGCACAAGGCTGGAATGGGCTACAAAACCATTAGCAAGAAGCTGGGAGAGAAGGTGACAACTGTTGGTGCGATTGTTCGAAAATGGAAGGAGCACAAAATGACCATCAATCGACCTCGCTCTGGGACTCCACGCAAGATCTCACCTCGTGGGGTGTCAATGGTTCTGAGAAAGGTGAAAAAGCATCCTAGAACTACACGGGAGGAGTTAGTTAATGACCTCAAATTAGCAGGGACCACAGTCACCAAGAAAACCATTGGAAACACATTACACCGCAATGGATTAAAATCCTGCAGGGCTCGCAAGGTCCCCCTGCTCAGGAAGGCACATGTGCAGGCCCGTCTGAAGTTTGCCAATGAACACCTGAATGATTCAGAGAGTGACTGGGAGAAGGTGCTGTGGTCTGATGAGACCAAAATAGAGCTCTTTGGCATTAACTCAACTCGCTGTGTTTGGAGGAAGAAAAATGCTGCCTATGACCCCCAAAACACCGTCCCCACCGTCAAGCATGGGGGTGGAAACATTTTGCTTTGGGGGTGTTTTTCTGCTAAGGGCACAGGACAACTTATTCGCATAAACGGGAAAATGGACGGAGCCATGTATCGTGAAATCCTGAGCGACAACCTCCTTCCCTCTGCCAGGAAACTGAAAATGGGTCGTGGATGGGTGTTCCAGCACGACAATGACCCAAAACATACAGCAAAGGCAACAAAGGAGTGGCTCAAGAAGAAGCACATTAAGGTCATGGAGTGGCCTAGTCAGTCTCCGGACCTTAATCCAATCGAAAACCTATGGAGGGAGCTCAAGCTCAGAGTTGCACAGAGACAGCCTCGAAACCTTAGGGATTTAGAGATGATCTGCAAAGAGGAGTGGACCAACATTCCTCCTAAAATGTGCGCAAACTTGGTCATCAATTACAAGAAACGTTTGACCTCTGTGCTTGCAAACAAGGGTTTTTCCACCAAGTATTAAGTCTTTTTTTGTTAGAGGGTTCAAATACTTATTTCACTCAATGAAATGCAAATCAGTTGCTATCTTTTATTTAAAGTTATTTTTTCGATTTTCCTTTTGATGTGCTATCTGCCACTGTTACAATAAACCTACCATTGAAATGATACTGTTCTGAGACTTTTCATTTCTTTGTCATTGGACAAACTTACAAAATCAGTGAGGGGTCAAATAATTATTTCCGCCACTGTATGGTTAAGAGGAGGTAGTTAATGTCTAATCTGGACAAGGGACGGACAGGTCCTGTGGGATCCATGCCTGGTTAATTTTTATGAACGTCAGCTTGTCCACATTGGCTGTAGACAGGCGGCTGCGTTTGTCTGTAATGACGCCCCCTGCCGTGCTGAATACACGTTCAGACAAAACGCTGGCCGCCGGGCAGGCCAGCACCTCCAAGGCATAAAAGGCTAGCTCTGGCCACGTGGACAATTTAGAGACCCAGAAGTTGAATGGGGCCGAACCATCAGTCAGTACGTGGAGGGGTGTGCACACGTACTGTTCTACCATGTTAGTGAAATGTTGCCTCCTGCTAACACGTTGCGTATCAGGTGGTGGTGCAGTTAGCTGTGGCGTGTTGACAAAACTTTTCCACATCTCTGCCATGCTAACCCTGCCCTCAGAGGAGCTGGCCGTGACACAGCTGCCTTGGCGACCTCTTGCTCCTCCTCTGCCTTGGCCTTGGGCTTCCACTTGTTCCCCTGTGACATTTGGGAATGCTCTCAGTAGCGCGTCTACCAACGTGCGCTTGTACTCGCGCATCTTCCTATCACGCTCCAGTGCAGGAAGTAAGGTGGGCACATTGTCTTTGTAGCGTGGATCCAGCAGGGTGGCAACCCAGTAGTCCGCACAGGTTAAAATGTGGGCAACTCTGCTGTCGTTGCGCAGGCACTGCAGCATGTAGTCGCTCATGTGTGCCAGGCTGCCCAGGGGTAAGGACAAGCTGTCCTCTGTGGGAGGCGTATCGTCATTGTCCTGCCTTTCCCCCCAGCCACGCACAATTGATGGACCCGAGCTGCGTTGGGTGCCACCCCGCTGTGACCATGCTTCATCCTCATCCTCCTCCACCTCCTCCTCATCCTCGTCCTCCTCGTCCTCCAGTAGTGGGCCCTGGCTGGCCACATTTGTACCTGGCCTCTGCTGTTGCCAAAAACTTCCCTCTGAGTCACTTCGAAGAGACTGGCCTGAAAGTGCTAAAAATGACCCCTCTTCCTCCTACTCCTCCTCCTCCTCCTCCTCATGGGCCACCTCCTCTTCCATCATCGCCCTAAGTGTTTTCTCAAGGAGACATAGAAGTGGTATTGTAACGCTGATAACAGCGTCATCGCCACTGGCCATGTTGGTGGAGTACTCGAAACAGCGCAACAGGGCACACAGGTCTCGCATGGAGGCCCAGTCATTGGTGGTGAAGTGGTGCTGTTCTGTAGTGCGACTGACCCGTGCGTGCTGCAGCTGAAACTCCACTATGGCCTGCTGCTGCTCGCACAGTCTGTCCAGCATGTGCAAGGTGGAGTTCCACCTGGTGGGCACGTCGCATATGAGGCGGTGAGCGGGAAGGCCGAAGTTACGCTGTAGCGCAGACAGGCGAGCAGCGGCAGGATGTGAACGCCGGAAGCGCGAACAGACGGCCCGCACTTTATGCAGCAGCTCTGACATGTCGGGGTAGTTGTGAATGAACTTCTGCACCACCAAATTCAGCACATGCGCCAAGCAAGGGATGTGCGTCAAATTGGCTAGTCCCAGAGCTGCAACGAGATTTCGCCCATTATCACACACCACCAGGCCGGGCTTGAGGCTCACCGGCAGCAACCACTCGTCGGTCTGTTGTTCTATACCCCGCCACAACTCCTGTGCGGTGTGGGGCCTGTCCCCCAAACATATGAGTTTCAGAATGGCCTGCTGACGTTTACCCCGGGCTGTGCTGAAGTTGGTGGTGAAGGTGTGTGGCTGACTGGATGAGCAGGTGGAAGAAGAGGAGGAGGAAGCCGAGAAGGAGGAGGTGGCAACAGGAGGCAAAGAATGTTGCCCTGCGATCCTTGGCGGCGGAAGGACGTGCGCTAAACAGCTCTCCGCCTGGGGCCCAGCTGCCACTACATTTACCCAGTGTGCAGGTAGGGAGATATAGCGTCCCTGGCCGTGCTTACTGGTCCACGTATCTGTGGTTAGGTGGACCTTGCTACAGATGGCGTTGCGCAGTGCACACTTGATTTTATCAGATACTTGGTTGTGCAGGGAAGGCACGGCTCTCTTGGAGAAGTAGTGGCGGCTGGGAACAACATACTGTGGGACAGCAAGCGACATGAGCTGTTTGAAGCTGTCTGTGTCCACCAGCCTAAATGACAGCATTTCATAGGCCAGTAGTTTAGAAATGCTGGCATTCAGGGCCAGGGATCGAGGGTGGCTAGGTGGGAATTTACACTTTCTCTCAAATGTTTGTGAGATGGAGAGCTGAACGCTGCCGTGTGACATGGTTGAGACGCTTGGTGACGGAGGTGGTGGTGGTGTTGGTGGTACATCCCCTGTTTGCTGGGCGGCAGGTGCCAACGTTCCTCCAGAGGTGGAGAAAGAGGCCGAGGCGGCAGCAGCAGAAGAGGTAGCAGGGGGAGCCTGAGTGACTTCCTTGGTTTTAAGGTGTTTACTCCACTGCAGTTCATGCTTTGCATGCAGGTGCCTGGTCATGCAGGTTGTGCTCAGGTTCAGAACGTTAATGCCTCGCTTCAGGCTCTGATGGCACAGCGTGCAAACCACTCGGGTCTTGTCGTCAGCACATTGTTTGAAGAAGTGCCATGCCAGGGAACTCCTTGAAGCTGCCTTTGGGGTGCTCGGTCCCAGATGGCGGCGGTCAGTAGCAGGCGGAGTCTCTTGGCGGCGGGTGTTCTGCTTTTGCCCACTGCTCCCTCTTTTGCTACGCTGTTGGCTCGGTCTCACCACTGCCTCATCCTCCGAACTGTGAAAGTCAGTGGCACGACCTTCATTCCATGTGGGGTCTAGGACCTCATCGTCCCCTGCATCGTCTTACACCCAGTCTTGATCCCTGACCTCCTGTTCAGTCTGCACACTGCAGAAAGACGCAGCAGTTGGCACCTGTGTTTCGTCATCATCAGAGACATGCTGAGGTGGTATTTCCATGTCCTCATCATCAGGAAACATAAGTGGTTGTGCGTCAGTGCAGTCTATGTCTTCCACCGCTGGGGAAGGGCTAGGTGGATGCCCTTGGGAAACCCTGCCAGCGGAGTCTTCAAACAGCATAAGAGACTGCTGCATAACTTGAGGCTCAGACAGTTTCCCTGATATGCATGGGGGTGATGTGACAGACTGATGGGGTTGGTTTTCAGGCGCCATCTGTGCGCTTTCTGCAGAAGACTGGGTGGGAGATAATGTGAACGTGCTGGATCCACTGTCGGCCACCCAATTGACTAATGCCTGTACCTGCTCAGGCCTTACCATCCTTAGAACGGCATTGGGCCCCACCATATATCGCTGTAAATTCTGGCAGCTACTGGGACCTGAGGTAGTTGGTACACTAGGACGTGTGGCTGTGGCAGAACGGCCACGTCCTCTACCAGCACCAGAGGGTCCACTAACACCACCACGACCATGTCCACGTCCGCGTCCCTTACTAGATGTTTTCCTCATTGTTATGGTTCACCACAACAACAAAAATATTATTTGGCCCAATGTATTGTATTCAAATTCAGCGGGATATAAATTTGAGGCCTAGTATTTAGGCGCTGGGTGACCGGTATGGATTTACTAACAGAATTAGACTTGGAAATGCACAGTAGCGTGTGTGTGAAGTTATTCTGAATGACCCTATGTGCACCTTGAATATTATATACCCTTTTAGGGATAGATTTCAAATAGCTCTGATATAGCAGAAACCACTAAATTATGAAATTGCTAAATTGGGAATTGTATTTCAACCCTGAACAAAAAATGTGCTTTGACGGACACTAAATAACTTGCTCAGCCACAACAGGACAGCGGTAACGAGAGATGTAGCGGGATATAAATTTGAGGCCTAGTATTTAGGCGCTGGGTGACCGGTATGGATTTAGTGACAGAATTAGACTGGGATATGGCCAAAAAATAACCACACTATTGCTGGTTAAATGCACTTGGTGTCACAGCTTGACCAACCACACTACTGAGGGTTAAATGCACTTGGTGACAGGCGCAGCTTGCCCCTGATGTAGTATATGGCCAAAAAATGAACAGACTATTGCTGGTTAAATGCACTTGGTGTGACAGCTTCACCCTGATGTAGGCTTTAGCCAAAAAACAACCACACCATTGAGGGTTAAATGCACTTGGTCGCAGCTTGTGCTGGCGCACCACAAGACACAAAATGGCCGCCGATCACCCCAGAAAAAAGTGACTGACAAACGGTCTGGGCAGCCTAAAAACAGTGAGCAATTGAGTATCAGCAGCTCAATGATCCACAGCTGGAGATCGATCGATTAATCAAGTCCTTTGGAGGAGTTAATCTGCCTAATCTCGCCCTACTGTCGCAGCCGCAACCTCTCCCTACGCTAATCAGAGCAGAGTGACGGGCGGCGCTATGTGACTCCAGCTTAAATAGAGGCTGGGTCACATGGTGCTCTGGCCAATCAAAGCCATGCCAATAGTAGGCATGGCTGTGACGGCCTCTTGGGGCAAGTAGTATGACGCTTGTTGATTGGCTGCTTTGCAGCCTTTCAAAAGGCGCCAAGAAAGCGTCACAAAAGCGCCAAGAAAGCGACGAACACCGAACCCGAACCCGGACTTTTACGAAAATGTCCGGGTTCGGGTCCGTGTCACGGACACCCCAAAATTCGGTACAAACCCGAACTATACAGTTCGAGTTCGCTCATCCCTACTGTCCATCCCTGTGTATAGTATTACTGTCCATCACTGTGTATACAGTATTACTGTCCATCCCTTTGTATACAGTTTTACTGTCCATCCCTGTGTATACAGTATTACTGTCCATCCCTGTGTATACAGTATTACTGTCCATCCCTTAGTATACAGTATTACTGTCCATCCCTGTGTATACAGTATTACTGTCCATCCCTGTGTATAGTATTACTGTCCATCCCTGTGTATACAGTATTACTGTCCATCCCTGTGTATAGTATTACTGTCCATCCCTGTGTATACAGTATTGCTGTCCATCCCTGTGTATACAGTATTACTGTCCATTCCTTAGTATACAGTATTACTGTCCATCCCTTTGTATACAGTATTACCGTCCATCCCTGTGTATACATTATGTATTACTGTCCATTCCTGTGTATAGTATTACTGTCCATCACTGTGTATACAGTATTACTGTCCATCCCTTTGTATACAGTATTGCTGTCCATCCCTGTGTATACAGTATTACTGTCCATCCCTTTGTATACAGTATTACTGTCTATTCCTGTGTATAGTATTACTGTCCATTCCTGTGTATAGTATTACTGTCCATCACTGTGTATACAGTATTACTGTCCATCCCTTTGTATACAGTATTACTGTCTATTCCTGTGTATAGTATTACTGTCCATCCCTGTGTATAGTATTACTGTCCATCACTGTGTATACAGTATTACTGTCCATCCCTGTGTATACAGTATTGCTGTCCATCCCTGTGTATACAGTATTACTGTCCATCCCTTTGTATACAGTATTACTGTCTATTCCTGTGTATAGTATTACTGTCCATCACTGTGTATACAGTATTACTGTCCATCCCTTTGTATACAGTATTACTGTCCATCCCTGTGTATAGTATTACTGTCCATCACTGTGTATACAGTATTACTGTCCATCCCTTTGTATACAGTATTACTGTCCATCCCTGTGTATACAGTTTTACTATCCATCCCTGTGTATACAGTATTACTGTCCATCCCTTTGTATACAGTATTACTGTCCATCCATGTGTATAGTATTACTGTCTATCCCTGTGTATACAGTATTACTGTCCATCCCTTTGTATACAGTATTACTGTCCATCCCTGTGTATACAGTTTTACTGTCCATCCCTGTTTATACAGTATTACTGTCCATACCTGTGTATACAGTATTACTGTCCATCCCTTTGCATACAGTATTACTGTCCATCCCTGTGTATACAGTATCACTGTCCATCACTGTGTATACATTATTACTGTCCATCCCTGTGTATACAGTAATACTGTCCATCCCTGTGTATACTATTACTGTCTATCACTGTGTATACAGTATTACTGTCCATCCCTGTGTATACAGTATTACTGTCCATCCCTGTGTATACAGTATCACTGTCCATCCCTGTGTATACAGTATTACCATCCATCCCTGTGTATACAGTATTACTGTCCATCCCTGTGTACAGTATTACTGTCCATCCCTGTGTATACAGTATTACTGTCCATCCCTGTGTTTGCAGTATTACTGTCCATCCCTGTGTATACAGTATTACTGTCCATCCCTGTGTATACATTATTACTGTCCATCCCTGTGTATACAGTATTACTGTCCATCCCTGTGTATACTATTACTGTCTATCACTGTGTATACAGTATTACTGTCCATCCCTGTGTATACAGTATTACTGTCCATCCCTGTGTATACAGTATCACTGTCCATCCCTGTGTATACAGTATCACTGTCCATCCCTGTGTATACAGTATTACCATCCATCCCTGTGTATACAGTATTACTGTCCATCCCTGTGTACAGTATTACTGTCCATTCCTGTGTATACAGTATTACTGTCCATCCCTGTGTATGCAGTATTACTGTCCATCCCTGTGTATACAGTATTACTGTCCATCCCTGTGTATACATTATTACTGTCCATCCCTGTGTATACAGTATTACTGTCCATCCCTGTGTATACTATTACTGTCTATCACTGTGTATACAGTATTACTGTCCATCCATGTGTATACAGTATTACTGTCCATCCCTTAGTATACAGTATTACTGTCCATCCCTGTGTATAAAGTATTACTGTCCATCCCTTAGTATACAGTATTACTGTCCATCCCTGTGTATACAGTATTACTGTCCATCCCTTTGTATACAGTATTACTGTCCATCCCTTTGTATACAGTATTACTGTCCATCCCTGTGTATAGTATTACTGTCCATCCCTGTGTATACAGTATTACTGTCCATCCCTGTGTATACAGTATTACTGTCCATCCCTGTGTACAGTATTACTGTCCATCCCTGTTTATACATTATGAGGCTTGTTTCCCATTTGCATTTTTTAATCAGTCAGACTGTGTCGGACGTGAGCAGCCGGCCAGATCCGGCATTACCAGACTTTATCCAGAGTGCCGTCTGGGCACATTAACTGTAATGAGGTCTATTTGAGGTCCAACCGCAATCCGGCAAAGATCCAGAGAATGGGCCGGACAAATACAGCGCTATGCAGCCGTCATCACCTGGCCGATTCTCGTCCTTCTCTTCCGGAACTGACTGCAGGAATCGGCGGCTGGCCGTGTGAAAAAAGCCTCACTGTCTATTTGGACACGTGTGTACTGTCATTGTAACGTCTTTTTACATATACATATATTTAGACACTTGTATACTGTCAGCGTAATGTTTTTTACAGTTCAATGTTATTTGTACACTTGTATCCTGTCAGTGTAAAGTCTTTTACATTACATGTTATTTGGTCACTTGTATACTGTCAGTGTAATGTATTTTATATTTATATACACTTTTGTAGACTTGTATATTGTCTTTTCCTTCACTGACATTAGAGATCATTGGAAATACAGTATAAAGTTCTTCTCACACAAAACTAAGCTGCGTCATCCGTACAGAGATAGAAGAAACCCCGCGAGGTAACGATCGGCGGAGGGACGGGGAGTTTCTTCCATCAGTCTCTGTGTGTAATAGAATTGCCTCATTTAGCTTGTGGGATATGAGAAGTTACAGGTTAGATAGAAATAATGAACGTGAGGCTGGAAAATCCCCGGAAGATTAATTCCACGACAGAGAACGAAGTAGATGGAGATAATGTCAGATACAATGTAATCGTGTGATCGGGGACTTTCTCAATTACTGTATTTTACTTCTCGTTATCATTAATGACCTGATGAAGTCATTTCTTTATTAGAACTTTGTAAGAAAACCTTAGAGGATTCACCGAGCGCAGAATTACAGAAAGATAGTATGTGACTAACTGTGAGCCGTCCTCATGTAATGTAATGTGTGAATGTAGATGAAAGGAATAAGAAGAAATATAATAATAAATAAAAATAACAATATTGGTTTTATTTATCAATTTGATATATTTATTATTTTTCATACTTCTTACTATCTTAGTTTAACTAGTTACCTTTTTTTTTTTTTTACTATTATTATTGGTTTTCTTAGATTGTTAATTTTATTTCCCTCTGACACTATATACTATGGTTGAAATCACTCATCCAGGATCTCTTACCTCTTAGATGACATGGTTAAATTGTTGAAGTGGCTTCTTGGGTCTGACTAAGATTGCATACCTACCATTTCTGAAATACAAATAAAGTATTGGCCAAGATTCACTAATGTTTCTGTGTCAAAAATCTGTCTCAAATAGTGGTACAAATTGGGGTATCTTGGGTTTTATAACTTTTTTCTCACAGGCTCAGCAAAGGGAGAAACTTTATATACCGGGACAGAGCTTTACTGGAAAGTTGGAAAAGTCTTAGATGCGACATTTTACGCCCAAATTGTGCCACAATTCTGAAACATAAATCTGTCTCAAGTAAGCCAACCAATAGTTGATATGGATTTTGAGAAAAGTGTATCAACCTGTACCAGATTTATTCTCCTGCCTGAGCCCATGTGATAAATCTGGAGCAGGTCTAGATAGCCTGCCAGAGTTTACTCCATATTTAGGATTAGTAAATCTGGTGCATTGTGTTAATGATCTAGTCTGATGCATAAGGCACTGGTGTATGGAAATCCTGGCTGATCCACACTTGATTCGTCTTTATAAAAGTCAGTCTCTCCACATTTTTTAATGGAAAGGTGAGTTCTCCTTGGGTAACTATGCCCCCCGCCACACTAAACACTCACACACTACTGGCCGGGCAAGAAAGCTTGACTAGAGCAAACTCCGCAAGTTGCGGCCACAAATTAAGTTTTGCTGCCTAATGGTACAGGGGATCTTCAATGTGGGGTGCCAGGGTGTAGTCCAAGTATGCCACCACCTGCTGGTTCAGTTTCTGCTCCAAGTCTTCCTGCTGCTGGTGGGTGGTTTCTTCACTTGGCGGGTGAATAAAAGTGCTCAACAGAGACTCTAGACTTAAGTTGCTGCTCATGGAGCTGGTACTGTTATTGTCCCCAAACCCCCCTCCAGCAGCCATGACAGTGGAATGTGAGCACAGAGGAACCTCCAGTCAGACCTTCGTGAGGATGGGCGGTGGCGCAAATAGGTAGTGGCCAACTGACCACACTCCCTCCCTCTAAGCTGAAGGAATAAAGGCCCCATATAGGACCGGAAGCGAGAGTCTAACATGGTGGAGAGCCAGTAGACACCCCTCTGCCCAGTTGTGATAATTTAGCTGTCACTATGCAAGCAATTGAGCATGCATAGGGCCATTTGCGCAAGGGACTCGTAGGGACCCCCTGCCTCCATCTCCACTGCATACTGCCAGTGTGTGTCGGGGTCATTTGCCTGGTCTTCCTCATCGCCCTCTAGCCCTTCCTGCTGTTCCTCTCCTGGCACTTGTGTAGAAAAAACGCCCATTTCTGTATACATTGCAAAAAGGGCTTTTTAGCCTTTGTGTGGTGAAGTGAGAAAATTGCAGACTTTTTTGGAGTGTTTTATCTTTCTTTTTATTTATTTGATCTAGCAGTAAGTCAGACAGAGAAATGCCAGGCCCTGCACAGGGGAGTGGCAGAGGCCTAAATGTTTCTGGCGCAGGAAAAAGTTGCAGCAGAGTAAGGGGTCATGGCAGCAGGAGTCACAACGAGAGGCCTGAGCTCCCGGTGTCATCTAGCGGTCATGTCTTGACCAGCAACCTAGCGGTTCTTGAAAGGTTGACTTGGTCATCCACTTTGTCCCAAGTGACATCAGACCCCAGCCAAGAGTCGGTGGGTTCGGCAGACATAACCCTTAGTTGGCATGGCCCGGGAGCAGGCCCTGTGCACTCACCTGTCCTCAACCTGCCTCTGTCCTTTACTGTTAGCTCAGCCATAGAAGTATTAAATGCTGTGGGCTCAGCTCCACTATACAGCATGGACGAGCTACTAGAGGACAGTCAGCAGCTACTTGCCAGCCAAGATGTGGAGGAGACATCTGCCGCTTCCTCTGGTAGGCGGGCTAGTAGTGATGAGGAAAGTGGCATGGGAGTTGGTGTTGGGAATTCTCCTGACCCAGAGATTGTAGAGGAGGACATCAGTGATGTGCAGACAGTACTTGATGATGATGATGTAGCTGATCGCACTTGAGAGCCGGGTGAACTAGGGGCTTCATCATCACCGGGAGAACAGGGTGAAAGCGTTTTCGTGAGGCAACGGCAGAGCCTGCAAGTCGCTAGCTTGGCTGTGGCTGGTTGTCAGCAGGGTGGCAGCAGTGGGAGGTCAGGAGCCAAACATGCCTGGGGTAGACCACCCACTTCGCAGGAGCCTACCTGCCCGGAAAGTAGTGGTGCAGGGGTTCACAGAAGCAGCGAGGGAAGCAATCAGTCAGTGCAGACTGTTGGGGGGAAAATCACAAACTCGGCGGTGTGGCAGTTTTTGGTTGAGATGCCGGAGGAGGTGAACATGGCCATTTGTAGTATCTGTGGGCAGAAGGTGAAGCATGTCCAGGGTGCCAATGTTGGCACCACGGCCCTGCGTCAACATATGCAGCATCACCATAAAGTGGCCTGGGAGAACCAAGACTCCGATGATGTGGTCCAGCCTGCCGCAGCAACCGCTGCATCACCTAGTGGCACGCACCCGATTTCAGGCAGTCAAGGGTCGACCATCTCAGCCAAAGGGAGCTGTCTGTCCTTCCCATCATCTGCTGGTCTTGATGCTCCTGCTCCTCTTCCTCGTTAGTCATTCTGTCAGCAATCGATCACCGAATCGATTTCCAAGAGACAACAGTATGCGTGCACTCATCCAACGGCGCAGAAGCAGAATGTGCTCCTGTCCAAGTTACTGGTGCTGAAGTTCCTCCCTTTCCAAGTGGTGGATGCTGCACCTTTCAGAGAACTAATGGCTTGTGCCGAGCCAAGGTGGAGAGTCCCAAGCTGTAATTTCTTTGCCAAGAAGGCAGTATCAGCCCTTCACACATATGTAGAACAGATGGTGTGCCAATCATTGAGCCTGTCAGTGTCTGCCAAAGTGCACAGCAGCACAGATGTGTGGAGCTGTAAGTAATGTTAGGGAAAATACATGTCCTTTACAGACCTCTGGAAAGTGGTTCCTGCACAGCCACACCAGCAACTTGGCTAGGTGAAGACGCTTCCGTCTCCACGTTCTCAAGCCGTTGATTCGGCGACAATGTCCGCCTCTGCTTTCTCAATCCTCCACTGTGTCCTCAGCCTCCACTGCAGGGACAATTCACAGTGCCCCTCCAGCATACCACATGTGCAGGGAACGGCAGTGTCACACTGTTAGAAACATAGAAACATAGAATGTTCTGCATATCATTTGCCTGGGCAAACGGAGTCGCACAGGGGAGGAACTGCTCCGTGTCCTTCTTCAAGAAATCGAATCCTGGCTTTCTCCGCAACAACTGAAAATCTGAACCATGGTAACCGACAACGGCAAGAACATGGTGTCGGCACTGCGTCAAGGAGGGCTGAGAAATGCACCCTGCATGGTGCACGTGTTCAATATGGTTGTCAAGCAGTTCCTGAAGTCTTCCACCCTTCGGAAAGACATCCTAAAAATGGCCAGGAAACATTGCATGCACTTCAGCAACTAGTATACCGCAAAGCACATCCTCCTTGAGCTGCGGCGGCAGAACAGCATCCCCCAACATAGGCTGATATGTGACGTTTCCACCCGTTGGAATTCCCACCTCCATATGTGTTGGACTGACTATACGAACAGAGAAAAGCCATAAACGATTTATTGATGATCCAAGCGGACAGGAGTACTCCCCTGTGTAACTTTGATGTCAGCCAGTGGCAGCTCATGCGTGACAACTGCCGTTTGCTCAGGCCCTTTAAGGAGGCCACGTAATTTGTCAGTCGCCAGGACTACGGGATCAACAAACTCATTCACTGCTTCATGTCCTGGAACAGATTCTGGTAAATCTGGCTGGTCAGGGGAATGGAGACATGGCGCCAAGATCACATGAGCCCTGTGGGGGGTGAACTGGAGGAGGAGTAGGACATTGGAGCACAAGGAATGTGTAGAGAAATGGCTGTTATTTCTCCACAGGTGACAGGAGAGGAGAAGCAGGAGCAGCCAGAGGAGCTGCAGGGTGATGAGGAACACAAGGCAGAGAACCCAAACAACATGGCAGTATGTAGTGGAGATGGAGGCAGGGAGACCCTCCGAGTCACTTCCACAAATGGCCCGATGCATGTTCACTTGCTTGCCTAGTGACAGCTGAATTGTCATAATTCGGCAGAGGGATGACTTCTGGCTCTCCACCTTGTTGGACTCTCGTTACCGGTCCAAAATGGGGGCCTTTTTTAAACCCGCTGAGAAGGAGGACAAACTGAACTACTATAGAGACATCCTATGTAGTCAGTTGGCCACTGCCTATCTACGCCATCGTCCATCCTCTCTCAGGTCTGACCGAGGGGGTCCTCTGCACTCACATTTCTCTGCAATGGCTGCTGTGGCATGGTGGGGGAGTAGGAGCAGTTCCAGCTCCATCAGCAGCAACTTGAGTCTAGAGTAGAGATGTCGCGAACATAAAATTTTCTGTTCGCGAACGGCGAACGCAAATTTCTGCAAATGTTTGCGAACGGGCGAACTGCCATTGACTTCAATAGGCAGGCGAATTTTAAAACCCACAGGGACTCTTTCTAGCCACAGTAGTGATGGAAAAGTTGTTTCAAGAGGACTAACACCTGGACTGTGGCATGCCGGAGGAGGATCCATGGCAAAACTCCCATGTAAAATTACATAGTTGACGCAGAGTTGGATTTTAATCCATAAAGGGCATAAATCACCTAACAATCCAATTTTTTTTTTAACAACGTGGTTTAAAACATCCAGTGTGTGTATACGATCAGGTATGATGTTGTATCGATCAGGTAGTGTAAGGGTTACGCCGCTTCACAGACATTGACAGACCAAACTCCCCTTTTAATGCACCGCGAACAACCGCAAACAGTCGATTTGCCCAACAGCAAACTTCCCATTTGCACAAGGTTGGATACCAAGCTAGCCATGTACCGTTGATGTCATTGAAGGTTTCTTCCTCCACCCAGCCACGTACAACACCAAGGGTCCCCGAAAGGGGAATTGAATAGATTTTTAGAATAGGGAGATGGTTAAAAAAACGCTGGCTTCCTCCCCTTTGTTTGAATCCACGGTAATTGCGTCTGCGCCGTGCAATTTACTGTCACACCCGATATGAGTGCTATTTTCTGTAGTTCTCTCTTCTCATCAGTTTAATCCCTGTTACGTCCCCAATCTGGGGTCTATTTATTAAATTGATTTTTTGAATGGGGAGATGGTTAAAAAAACGCTGGCTCCCTCCCCTTTGTTTGAATCCACGCCACGGTCACTGTGTCTGCGCCATGCAATTTACTGTCACACCCGATATGAGTGGTATTTTCTGTGGTACTATTCTCATCAGTTTAATCCCTGCTACGTCCACTATCCGGGGACGTGTGTCGAATTGATTAATCATTGTCGAACTAACGACATCCTGGAATAATTTAGTTCTGAGCTTTGTACTTGCTTTGTATTGGAATTGATGGGGATTTGTTAAATTATCTGTATTATTTCTAATAAACTATTAAGAGACTTTATTATGATTTTTTTATTTTATGTATTAAAAACCCATACAACAAAAAAAAATGTTTTTTTCTATGGAAAATTATCCAGCCGATCACTTTTAGTCTGATCATAATGAAGCAACTGCCATATCTGGGGTGTGGCAACATTGCCAACACACTCATAGAGGTGATGATCGCCTCATTGTGATACGCAAGCCCCTTCACTACAACAAGGTACCGATCACGAAGTGGAATTGACACTTGTATGTGCCTTTTTTTTTGTTTTGTTTTTGCAGCCATAGTGCAGCACTAGAGGCCAGAAAAATTAGGCATGTACACATGCCTGAAAAATTAGGTATTGTTGCAGCAGCGGCCGGAAAAATTGATATTTTCCAGGCAGAAAGGTGACTAAAATATTGCGGCTTGAACCCTTGTTGGTGGCGGAGAATTCACGAAAGTCATCCGGTATGCAGACATTAAATACAGCAGCAGGGTGACCATTTTGAGGCCAAGGCATGTCATCAGGCCTTTTGTTAGTCAAACATATCCCCCACTGTCAATCCCTTCGGGATCCATGCCTCATTCATCTTAATGAAGGTGAGGTAATCAACACTTTTTTGACCAAGGCGACTTCTTTTGTCAGTGACAATGCCTCCTGCTGCACTGAAGGTCCTTTCTGACAGGACACTTGAAGCGGGGCAGGCCAGAAGTTCTATCGCAAACTGGGAAAGCTCAGGCCACAGGTCAAGCCTGCACACCCAGTAGTCAAGGGGTTCATCGCTCCTCAGAGTGTCGATATCTGCAGTTAAGGTGAGGTAGTCTGGTACCTGTCGGTCGAGTTGTTCTCTAAGGCTGGATCCCGAAGGGCTGTGGCGATGTGTAGGACTGAAAAAGCTCCACATGTACTCCATCAACAACACATCTGTAAAGCGTCCTGTCCTTGCCGCTGTGGTCATAGTAGGAGGAGGATTACTTTCACCTCTTCCCCTGTTAGATTCCCGTTGTGCTGTGACATCCCCCTTATAAGCTGTGTAAAGCATATTTTTTAGTTTGGTTTTGAACTGCTGCATCCTTTCTGACTTGCGGTAATTTGGTAACATTTCCGCCACTTTCTGCTTATACCGGGGGTCTAGTAGCGTGGCCACCCAGTACAGGTCGTTCTCCTTCATCCTTTTTATACGAGGGTCCCTCAACAGACATGACAGCATGAAAGACCCCATTTGCACAAGGTTGGATGCCGAGCTACTCATTTCCTGTTTCTCCTCCTCACTGATGTCATTGAAGTTATGTTCTTCCCCCCAGCCACGTACAACACCACGGGTCCCAGATAGGTGACAACAATGAGCACCCTGGGATGCCTGCTGTGGTTAGTCTTCCTCCTCCTCAAAGCCACATTCCTCCTCTGACTCCTCTTCCTCATACTCCTCTTGCAGCGTTGCCGCAGGTCCGGCAAGCAATGATGACAAGGCTGTTTCTGGTGGTGATGGTGACCACAACTCTTCCTCTTCAAGCTCATCTACAGCCTGATCCAGCACTCATCACAGGGCACGCTCCAGGAAGAAAACAAATGGGATGAGGTCGCTGATGGTGCCTTCGGTGTGACTGACTAGGTTTGTCACCTCCTCAAAAGGACGCATGAGCCTACAGGCATTGCGCATGAGCATCCAGTAACGTGGCAAAAAAATTCCCAGCTCCGCAAAGGCTGTCTTAGCACCCCGGTCTTACAAATACTCGTTGACGACTTTTTCTTGTTGGAGCAGGCGGTCGAACATTAGGAGTGTTGAATTCCAACGTGCCGGGCTGTCGCAAATCAAGCGCCTCACTGGCATGTTGTTTCGGCGCTGAATGTCTGAAAAGTGCGCCATGGCCGTGTGGGAACGTCTGAAATGGCCACACACCTTCCTGGCCTGCTTGAGGACGTCCTGTAAGCCTGGGTACTTAGACAAAAAGCGTTGTACGATGAGATTCAACACATGTGCCATGCACGGAATATGTGACAACTTGCCAAAATTCAATGCCGCCAACAAATTGCTTCAAATATCCACATGACAGGTTCCCTTTAAGTATGGTTTCCATTAATTTCACCACTATTGATGTCAGGCTTACTGGCCTATAGTTGCCCGATTCCTCCCTACTACCTTTCTTGTAAATGGGCACAACATTTGCTAATTTCCAATCTTCTGGGACGACTCATGTTGCCAGTGATTGGTTAAATAAATCTGTTAATGGTTTTGCTAGTTCACCGCTGAGCTCTTTTAATAGCTTTGGGTGTATCCCATCAGGCCCCTGTGACTTATTTGTATTAATTTTAGACAGCTGACTTAGAACCTCTTCCTCTGTAAAGACACATGCATCAAAAGATTTATTAGTCTTCTTTCCTAACTGAGGTCCTTCTCCTTCATTTTCCTTTGTAAAAACTGAACAGAAGTATTCATTGAGGCAGTCAGCTAGTTCTTTATCTTCTTCCATATACCTTCCTTCTTTTGTTTTTAATTTGGTAATTCCTTGTTTTAGTTTCCTTTTTTCATTTATGTATCTGAATAATGTCTTATCACCTTTTTTCCCTGACTGAGCTAATTTATCTTCTGCCTGTGCTTTAGAAGCTCTTATAACTTGTTTGGCCTCTCTCTGCCTAATCTTATAAATTTGCCTGTCATCCTCGTTTTTTTTTTTTTTTATAATTACTAATGCTATCTTTTTGTTTTAATGATTTTGCCACTTCAGCTAAGTACCACAGTGGTCTCTTCATTTTTTTGCTTTTACTGACAAGCCTAATGCAATTATCTGTTTCCTTCAATAGTGCCACTTTTAAGTAGTCCCATTTCTTCTGGGCTCCATTGAAACTGTTCCAATCTGAAAGGGACTCATTTACCACTAATCTAATTTTAGAAAAGTCAGTTTTTCTAAAATCTAAAACTTTTGTTTTTGTGTGGTGTGACTCAGTCACTGTACTTAAAGTAAACCACACTGACTGGTTTGCAGGATTAGTCAGTGTGCAATTTAAGCTAGAAATACAGCCATAATTTTCTGGGTTTTTACAAGCACCCTTTTTGTGCAAAAATTTCTTTTTTATAGCACTAGCTAAATCTGCACCTGTGAAATTCAATAGTTTTATACAGCTTTCATATTCTGTTATAAAAAAAAACACTACTATTGGCATGGCTGTGATTGGCCAACTGCAGCACGTGACCCAGCCTCTATTTAAGCTGGAGTCACGTAGCGCCGCCCGTCACTCTGCTCTGATCAGTGTAGGGAGAGGCTGCAGCTGCTGCGAGGGAGAGATCAGAGAGAAATCTTATCAAGAACTGTTTTTTGTACTCAGCGATCTACAGCAAATGTGTTTTGTGGGTGCAGTCCAGAAATACAGCTTTTTGCTTACTGGGGTTAAAAAAATGCATCTTTTAAATATAGTGCACATCTGGGATTACACGTGCATAAGTGATTGTCACATTTAGGACAGAAATATGGCTTTTGGTTACTGGGGTGAAAAAAGCCTCTATTATACTGCACATCTGGGATTAGACAAACATAAGCGACTGTCACATTTAGGCCATAAATACGGCTTTGGCATATATAGTGTCCCACTACGTAAAGGTGGGAACTACTAAGGGTCAATTGGGTCATGTTGTCCCCTACCTCCTGTGGGAGATTGCTATTGTGTTTTGTATTGTATGTGATGCATATTTTCATGTTATTTCCTGTGTACCAGGCCTGCTAGGGGTGTAGTTTCTCCTCCCAAGCTGTAGAGGGAGCTAGAAAACCCCCTAGTATATATAGTTAGGCCCAGACAGGAAAGAGTTAGTCCAGTCTAGTCCAGGAGGCTAAGTAGTTCAGTCTAGCCTTCCTGAAGGGCTGAGCAAGTGAAGCTCAGAGGTTATGCCAGGAGAAGAAGTTTCCTCCTGAAGATATCCTGCATCTTGCAAAGTACAGGGCAGTGCCAATCTTATCCAGCCAAGTAGAAAGCTGAAGGGCAGAAGTTTATTTACAGCAAGATGATTTATACCAGAGGAAGGTTTCCCTACCCAAGGATAAAGCCAGCTATTAGGCATACGGGCCTTGGAGAAAGCCAGACAGGATTCTGCAGAAAGTACAGCCTGATCTGTGAGTGTTATTCCCTCTGAGTATCTTGCTAGGATTTTGCCTGCCATTTATGTCAAGCCTGCCTGTTAAAAAATATTCTTCACATGGAACTGTCTGAAGATTGTACATAGTTGAACTGTTCAGTAAAGAGGAATTCTAGTTCTCTACAACCGTGTGTACCTCCATTATTCCTCCTAACATTTGGTGTGCCAGCGTTACCGGCACTGGCGTCACAAACTGTAATGGATCCAGCCACAGGCACACTAAACCTACAACACCCAGGGCACCTCACCTATCACCCGGCCTGGTCCCTATATCCAGAGAGTGCCCCAGAGGACCTACGTGCCAGCCTCTCCATCACTGCTGTATGCCTGCCCAGGGTATCCTACAAACTGTGAGTACTAAGAGCAACCCTCGGTCTGTTAACTGACCCCCGTGACCTCACATTCGCTCACCCTAAGGGACTGGCGTACTGCACATACTGGGGTGAAAAAAGCCTCTGATATACTGCACATCTAGGATTAGATATGCATAAGTGACTGTCACATTTAGGCCAGAAATACGGCTTTTTGGTTACTAGGGTGAAAAAAGCCTGTAATATACTGCACATCTAGGATTACACATGCATAAGTGACTGTCACATTTAGGCCACAAATACAGCTGTCATATAGAGTAAAAAAATAATAATAATTGAGTGCAATACCCTACATCAGGGTTTTTATTAGCGGTTAATTATTTTTAACAGACTTAACCACTTTTTACTTTGCTTTGTAAATGCTAACTATGAGGCAAACATATAATAAGGAATGCGGTCATGGTCGTGGTGGTGTTGGTGTTGGTGGAGCCTCTGGTGCAGGGAGAGGACGTGGCCGTTCTGCCACAGCTACATGTCCTACTGAACCTACTACCTCAGGACCCAGTAGCCGCCAGAATCTACATCGATATTTTGTCGGGCCTGATGCTGTTCTAAGGATGGTAAGGCCTGAGCAAGTATAGGTGCTAGTCAATTGGGTGGCCGACAGTGGATCCAGCACGTTCACATTATCTCCCACCCAGTCTTCTGCAGAAAGCACACAGGTGGCGCCTGAAACCCATGCCCATCAGTCTTCCACATCACCCTCATGCATATCGGGGAACCTGTCTGAGCCTTAAGTCATGCAGCAGTCTCTTATGCTGTTTGAAGACTCTGCTGGCAGGGTTTCCCAAGGGCATCCACCTAGCCCTTTCCCAGGGGTGGAAGACATAGAATGCACTGACGCACAACCACTTATGTTTCCTGATGAGGACATGGAACTTCCACCTCAGCACGTCTCTGATGATGACGAAACACATCATCATTTTAAGACATTTCCCTATCCACATTTGTTTGCAGAACAGTTGCCATGCTCTTAAGCACATTTTGATGCCTTTTGCAGCCCTCTAGCCCTTTTCCAGGACTATTTTATAGCCATTTTAGTGCCCAAAAGTTTGGGTCCCCATCGACTTCAATGGAGTTCAGGTTCGGGGTCAAGTTCGGGTCAAGTTCAGGTCCCGAACCCAAACTTTTTTTTTCAAGTTCGGCCGAACCTGCCGAACCCGAACATCCAGGTGTCTGCTCAACTCTACTCCCTATCCTTTCCCTACACATTGAATAATCTTTCCTTGAACTTGTAAATAGCAAGACTGGGGAGCAAGACTGGGTGGAAGACGATGCAGGGGACGATGAGGTCCTAGACCCCACATGAAATGAAGGTCGTGCCACTGACTTTCAGAGTTCAGAGGAAGAGGCAGTGGTGAGAACGAGCCAACAGCGTAGCAAAAGCGGGAGCAGGGTGCAAAAGCAGAGCAGCCGTCGCCAAAACAGTTTGCCTGCTACTGGCCACCGTCAGCAGAGACCGAGCACACCAAAGGCAGCATCAAGGAGTTTCCTGGCATGGCACTTCTTCACAAAATGTGCTGACGACAAGACCCGAGTGGTTTGCATGCTGTGCCATCAGAGCCTGAAGCGAGGCATTAAGGTTCTGAACCTTAGCACAACCTGCATGACCAGGCATCTACATGCGAAACACGGGCTGCAGTGGAGTAAGCACCTTCAAAACCAAGAAAGGACTCAGGCCCCTCTTGCTCCCTCTTCTGCTGCTGCCTCGGCCTCCTCCTCCGCCTCTGGAGGAACGTTGGCACCTGCCGCCCAGCTAACAGAGGATGTGCCACCAACAACACCACCTCCGTCACCAAGCATCTCCACCATGTCACACGGAAGCGTTCAGCTCTCCATCTCACAAACCTTTGAGAAAAAGTGTAAATTCCCACCTAGTCACCCTTGATCCCTGGTCCTGAATGCCAGCATTTCTAAACTGCAGGCCTTGGAAATGCTGTCATTCAGGCTGGTGGAGACGAATAGCTTCAAACAGCCCATGTCGCTTGCTGTCCCACAGTAGGTCGTTCCCAGCCGCCACTACTTCTCCAGGAGAGCCGTGCCCTCCCTGCACAACCAAGTATCGGATAAAATCAAGTGTGCACTGTGCAACGCCATCTGTGGCAAGGTCCACCTAACCACAGATATGTGGACCAGTAAGCACGGCCAGAGATGCTATATCTCCCTAACTGCACACTGGGTAAATGTAGTGGCGGCTGGGCCCCAGGCGGAGAGCTGTTTGGCGCACGTCCTTCCGCCGCCAAGGATCGCAGGGCATCATTCTTTTGCCTCCTGTTGCCTCCTCTTCCTACTCGGCTTCCTCCTCCTCTTCTACCACCTCCTCATCCGGTCAGCGACAGACCTTCACCACCAACTTCAGCACAGCCCGGGGTAAACGTCAGCAGGCCGTTCTGAAATGATGTGTTTGGGGAACAGGCCCCACACCGCGCAGGAGTTGTGGAGGGGTATAGAACAACAGACCGACGAGTGGTTGCTGCCGGTGAGCCTCAAGCCCGGCCTGGTGGTGTGCGATAATGGGCAAAATCTCGTTGCAGCTCTGGGACTAGCTGGTTTGACGCATATCCCTTGCCTGGCGCATGTGTTGAATTTGGTGGTGCAGAAATTCATTCACAACTACCCCGACATGTCAGAGCTGCTGCATAAAGTGCGGGCCGTCTGTGCGTCCGGCATTCTCATCTAGGCGCCGCTCGGCTATCTGCTCTACAGCGTAACTTCGGCCTTCCCGCTCACCACCTCATATGCGAGTGCCCACCAGTTGGAACTCCACCTTGCACATGCTGGACAGACTGTGGGAGCAGCAGCAGGCCATAGTGGAGTTTAAGCTGCAGCATGCACGGGTGAGTCGCACTGCGGAACAGCACCACTTCACCACCAATGACTGGGCCTTCATGCGAGACCTGTGTGCCCTGTTGCGCTGTTTCGAGTACTCCACCAACATGGCCTTTGGCGATGACGCCGTTATTAGCGTTACAATACCACTTCTATGTCTCCTTGAGAAAACACTTAGAGTGATGATGGAAGAGGATGTGGCCCAGGACGAGGAGGAGAAAGAGGGGTCATCTTTAACACTTTCAGGCCAGTCTTTTAGAAGTGGCTCAGAAAGAGGATTTTTGCAACATCAGAGGCCAGGTACAAATTTGGCCAGCCGGGGCCCACTACTGGAGGACGAGGAGGATGAGGAGGAGGATGGGGATAAAGCATGTTCACAGTGGAGTGGCATCCAATGCAGCTCGGGCCCATCACTGGTGCGTGGCTGGGGGGATACGGAGGAAGCAGACGATACGCCTCCCACAGAGGACAGATTGTCCTTACCTCTAGGCAGCCTGGCACACATGAGCGACTACATGCTGCAGTGCCTGCGCAACAACTGCAGATTTGCCCACATTTTAACCTGTGCTGACTACTGGGTTGTCACCCTGCTGGATCCCTGTTACAAAGACAATGTGCCGTCCTTAATTCCCTTACTGAAGCGTTATCGGAAGATGCCCGACTGCAGGCGCACGCTGGTAGACGCGCTCCTGAGAGCATTCCCGACTGACGCCGGGGGACAAGTGGAAGTACAAGGCGAAGGCAGGTGAGGAGGATGAAGAGGTCGCCAACGCAGCTGTGTCAGCGCCAGCACCTCAGAAGGCAGGGTTAGCATGGCCGACATGTTAAAAAGCTTTGTCACTTCGCCGCAACAACTGGCCCCAACTGCTGATATGGAGCGTGTTAGCAGGAGGCAGCATTTGAACAACATGGTGGAACAGTACCTGTGCAAACGACTACACGTACTGACTGATGGTTCTGCCCCATTAAACTTCTGGGTCTCCAAATTGTCCACATGACCAGAGCTTGCCCTTTATGCCTTGGAGGTGCTGGCCTGCCCTGCAGCCAGTGTACTCTCTGAACGTGTGTTTCGCACGGCAGGAGGCGTCATCAAAGACAGACGCAGTCGCCTGTCCACAGCCAACATGGATAAGCTCACGTTTATTAAAATTAACCAGGCTTGGGTCCCACAAGACTTGTCTGTACCTTGTGTAGAATAGACATTTATACCAACATCAAACATACATTCTTGTACTCAAGTCAAGTGCAATGATTCTTTGTTTTCTTTTTTTTTATTTGTCCCAATATTTTGGGGGCTACCTATAAATAAATTAAAAATTAAAAATAAACATTGTTGGCTGCCTCCTCCTCCTCCATTGCTGCCTCCACCTACAACACCACATTCACCGCCTCCTCAACCTCCGACTCCATATCCACCTCCTTCTCTGAGTTGCAAGTTAATCATTTGCAATTTTTTGTTATTTTATTTCATTTTAAGTTATTTCCCTATCTATTTGTTTGCAGAGCAGTTGCCATGCTCTTAAGCACATTTTACTGCCTTTTACATCCCTAAATTGAAAAAATTCTTATTTTCAATTGTCGGGTGACATTTTACAGTTTTTGGCGTATACAAACCCCTGCTGTGCCTGGGTGACAGGGGCCTAAATCTCTCAAAATCCTCTGTTCTATTGCTGGGTGACATGTGCCCACTTTTGCCGTGAATAAACCCCTGCTCTACATTGCTGACAGGGAACTAAATTTAGTGAAAACATCTGTTACTGATCGGAAGATGTGTGACTACAAGCGCACGCTGATGGCATTCCCACCTGACAGCGGGGGCACAGTGGAAGCACAAGGCAAAGGCAGAGGAGGAGGAAGAGGTCGCCAACGCTGCTGGGGCACCGCCAGCACCTGAGAAGGCAGGGTTAGCATGGCCCAAATGTGGAAAAGCTTTGTCAGCCTTGGAGGTGCTGACCTGCCCTGCAGCCAGTGTATAGTGTGAACGTGTGTTTAGCACGGCAGAGAGCGTTATCACAGGCCGCAGTCAATGTGGACAAGCTTATGTTTATTAAAATGAACCAGGCATGGATCCCACAGGACTTGTCCGTACCTTGTGCAGAATAGACATTTATACCAGCCTCAACCATCCATTCTTGTACTCAAGTGCTCTTATTCTTAGTTTTATTTTGTTATATGTCCCAATATTTTAAAAATAAAAAGTAACACAAATCAGTGTTGGCTACCTATTCCTCCTTCACCGCCGCTTCCACCTACACTGCCACAAGCACCCATCCACCGCCTCCTTAACCTCCTACTCCTAGATCCAGATTGTTATTTTTATTTTTTCTGTATTTTATGTAATTTTAAGACATTTCCCTATCCACATTTGTTTGCAGAACAGTTGCCATGCTCTTAAGCACATTTTGACGCCTTTTGCAGCCCTCTAGCCCTGGTCCAGGTCTATTTTAGAGCAATCTTAGTGCCCAAAAGTTTGGGTCCCCATCGACTTCAATAGAGTTCAGGTTCGGGGTCAAGTTCGGGTCAAGTTCAGGTCCCGAACCCGAACTTTTTTTTCAAGTTCGGCCGAACCTGCCGAACATCCAGGTGTCTGCTCAACTCTACTCCCTATCCTTTCCCTACACATTGAATAATCTTTCCTTGAACTTGTAAATAGTTTTTTCAGCACAATGAAGTTTTTCCTAGCACTGTCCCTAGCGTACACTGGAAAATAGCAGAATCCAAGATGGCTGAGGCTGTGACATCACAGGGCTGGCTGGCTGCTGATTGGCTGCATGAATAGCATTGTGGGTGATCCCTCGTTTCTAGAGTTCTTTGCTCCATGTCCTAACACGTGCAGCAGCCATTTAAAAAAAAAACTTAATTTCTTACCACGAAGCGTGAGAATTTTTGGCTTTGGTGTAAATAAATTCCACTTTGTCAACTTCGATTCGCTCATCTCTAGAAATCGCTCATCCCTAGAAATCATCTATCCTCTTTCCTTTGAAAATTATTGTTCTTATGGGTTTTAGTAGTTTGGTCATATCAATATAATGGTGACCATTTATACTTTTCTGAGTATTTTGGATTATTTAACATTTTAAAGTTTTGTTAGTCACTGTGAAATTAAATGGTTAACTTGGTGGACTAGACGCCTGGGTTAAATGGCGTGATTACGCCTGATCTCGTCAGGCCTTGACGAACTGCCATATGACGCGAAACAGCCTTTGACCTGCTGCATCTGTTGAGTACTACTCCCTGCATCGTGCATTGTGTTTAAAAAAGTGGTCTTTATACAAGTTGTGTGATTGCTGTGGATTATATCTATTTCATTGGATATTATTTATATTACTTTTGTGTATTTTCAGATTTTAGTGTTCTTTGAATATTACAGGCCACAGTCAAATCATTGTCCAAAACCACCAGTAATATCACCAGTAATATCACCAGTAATATCACTAAAAGTAAATGATGATAATCAGAAGCCGAATGCTGACCATTACAATATGTGCACTTATTTTTAGGAAAGAAGGCTGAGCTGCTGGACCAAGGCATAGCCATTTCTTACATTTCATTTCACTTCCAAGTTTCCACACTAAGGGTAACACCTCAAGGCAGATAACACAGGATCAACCAATGATAATAGGCTAGGGACACAGTTTATCTACTGATCCTTGCACAATGACCTCTGCTTATATCTCAGAGCATGTTCACCAATATCTGGCAGCGAAAATGGCGGAGAAGTAGATAGAATAGAATGGAATATTCCAGTCCATTCTAACGCCCCCTGTTAGGGAGAAGTCCAGTTCCTCCCCTAATTATTTATGTTCTAAGGCCTTGTGCACTGCCTTATGGAAATTTTGTAGCTACCTGTACATATATCAAGGCGACAAAGCGTAAAGCATGATTAGACCTTGGTGCTGGAAGGGAGTACAGGATTAGGCCACCCTTCTATTTGCGGGCATTTCATTGTATAATGGTAAGATTACGGATTGAAGACACCCCCATGCTTTCTTTGATATTAGTGGCCACAATATTTGAAAGAAAGCCAGTAATGAGCGCTTTTTGCTCACCTTTTGGTTCTCTGGTTTATACCGAGAGGGAAAGCAGTAAATGTATACCCTACTCATACGGGCAGAGACCTTTTGGTAGCAGTTGTTTTATCAACTAGTAAATAGTACATGGTTTAATACAGCACCTTAATTTTTATTTGGTACCCTTTTAGCACCTCCTAAGCACAAGCCGAGGACGGCTTGCCTCTTAAATAAGGGGGAATGTAATGCCCCGAGTGGCATTACCACACCTACGCCCTGTTTCTATCTGGGTATGCAATCTCAATGTCATTTTATACATTTATTCCAGGTCCCATATATTGTGCATTTCCTGTTATGCAACTGTTTATGTTCAAATGCAATGTGTCTGGTTCACCAGCAGGTGGCAGCGAATATGGCAGAGCAGTATATAGAATAGAATGGAACCTTCCAGTCCATTCTAACGCCCCCTGTGGAGGAGTGGGCGAGTCCCAGGTCCTGCAGGAATGGTGGGGACCAATTAGTTCCAGTTTAGTAGTTGAGTGCTAGCTGACCCCCTTATAAGGGAGCAGGTCTGCAGTGCTGCGTCCCCCCTGGACATGTGTTGCCCGCACCAGCCAGAACACCTCCAGTTCTGCTGGAGCAGAGAGACCACTTCTAAAAGTCTCATTAGCCAGAAAAAAGTTGCCCTGTGCCTTGCCATAGAGTCAGGCAAAGAGAGAAGTTGCATCAGAAAGCAAAAGGAAAAGTTCCTATTTAATTCTGTCACCTCAGCAGGGCCAAAGAGTAAGAGATGTAGCAGAGCCCAGAGTGTTTGCCTACCATTTGCATGCGAAATCTTGCTGGAAACCAAGACCAAGTCTGTATACAGTTTAAAGAAACGTTTATGCCAAGTAAAGCTGCAGTTGAACTATATACAAAGTCTGGACTCAATTTCTTTCATCATCCTCTCCACCACCTATTCACCCTATTTGCTCTGCTTCGTCTGGCAATGCCTGGGGTTTCTGGATATCCAGGTCGGAGCACCGTGACAAGTGCACAGCCACAACACCTAAAGGGACATTAAAGGCCACCCTTACACCACTCTGGCATTCCTCTCCTGGGGACCAACATATCTAATGAAAGGGGAACCCTATCCCTCATTGCTGAAATGCAACTGGTGTCATGAAAAATTACATTGATTACATCTTAAAAGGACTCTAGTCGCACGTATGGGCGTTGAACATGCCCACAACATTCATCGATACAAGATCCCAGACTATAGATTTGTAATGGTCATGTGGATAACGTAAAGTAAATCTCTAAATCTTTATCCGCAACGTGAAGATGGTGGCCCCCATAATAATGTACAATTGTGTCATGTAATCAATGACTTCGCATTTCAGATAATGATGATTTCCATGGATTAGGTACCTGTGGTCTATAGCTCGGAATGTTTGCCATCTCTATATAACCGTAGGTTTCATCAGCTCTGACTTGTTTTCAGGGAATAGACATAAGTTTAATTAGACAACTTCTTTTTCTGTCGCACAGACGTCCTTGAGGGACTCTGGTTGACAGCTGTTATCCTGGAGGGAATTCTCCTCTCCCGGCTACATAACATTATATAAAGGCCAACACTTCAACTCCTGAATGTCCTTCCAGCTGTTCTTCTCAGATGTCGGCAGCATTGGCATGGAGATCGGGGTGATGGAGAGAGAGACTTTTCTGGAGGAGCAGACAGCAGAGCAAGTCCAGATCTGATGTGTAAGTCACGTCTACACATATGTAATACTAACCTATCTCAGCTCAGCCTTTAGATAAAATACAATAACAGGACCAATCCCATGGACCAAGTCCACAGCTACACGAAAAAGGCTAAATGATGGGAATTGTAAGATTTTAGTTAGTTTGTTTGTTTGTCATATGAATGTTCTTACTAGATGTTATGGTATAGAAGATAGTTATTAATTAGAACCTACATGGACACTTAGCGGCTATCATCCAATTCGAATGTGGAACGGGAATAAACACGTACTAACATGATGCATGCACTAATGAGGTTAGTACAAATACAATCATGTCGCAACTAAGGCCTCATGCACAGGGCCTTCTCCGTCTTTGTGTCTCCAATCAAGGCATCTGCAAAATATGGATATTTTTCTGTGTGCATTCTGTTTCATTCTCACTTCCAGGGGCATATCCATAATGAGGCAATGTGAGGCAGTGGCCTCAGGCGGCGCTGTGCTAGGACTGAAGGGGGGCAGCAGTTTAGCTTCCAGCACTGTACTCTTGCACAGGCCAACAAACATCTAAGTCTTTAGAGATCACATTACATCATGGTTTCGTTGGAATTTTGGAAAAAAATTGTGGCAACCGCTGCAACAAAACCACAATACCTAGGTATAGATGTGTGCAGCAAAGGGTGAAAGACCTTTGGGATAATGTAATGGTAGGATATAGGAGCTATGGGACCTATGATTTGTGCATGTCACATGATCTATCATTTCAAAGGTCCATCACCCTACATTCTCACAAAGGTCCTCAAGCCTCCAAAACATTGCAGGATAAGGAGAATTGTGTGTGTGTACCTGTATATAAGTATGTGTGTGTGTACCTGTATATATGTATGTATGTGTGTGTGTACCTGTATATATGTATGTATGTGTGTGTGTACCTGTATATAAGTATGTGGGTGTGTGTACCTGTATATATGTATGTATGTGTGTGTGTGTACCTGTATATATGTATGTATGTGTGTGTACCTGTATATATGTATGTATGTGTGTGTGTACCTGTATATATGTATGTATGTGTGTGTGTGTACCTGTATATATGTATGTGTGTGTGTGTGTGTGTGTGTACCTGTATATATGTATGTATGTGTGTGTGTGTGTACCTGTATATATGTATGTGTGTGTGTGTGTACCTGTATATATGTATGTGTGTGTGTGTACCCGTATATATGTATGTGTGTGTGTGTGTACCTGTATATATGTATGTGTGTGTGTGTACCTGTATATATGTATGTGTGTGTGTGTGTACCTGTATATATGTATGTGTGTGTGTGTGTACCTGTATATATGTATGTGTGTGTGTGTGTACCTGTATATATGTATGTGTGTGTGTACCCGTATATATGTATGTGTGTGTGTATACCTGTATATATGTATGTGTGTGTGTACCTGTATATATGTATGTGTGTGTGTACCTGTATATATGTATGTGTGTGTACCTGTATATATGTATGTATGTGTGTGTGTGTGTACCTGTATATATGTATGTGTGTGTGTGTACCCGTATATATGTATGTGTGTGTGTGTGTTTGTACCTGTATATATGTATGTGTGTGTGTGTACCTGTATATATGTATGTGTGTGTGTACCTGTATATATGTATGTGTGTGTGTGTACCTGTATATATGTATGTGTGTATGTACCTGTATATATGTGTGTGTGTATGTACCTGTATATATGTGTGTGTGTATGTACCTGTATATATGTATGTGTGTGTACCTGTATATATGTATGTGTGTATGTACCTGCATATATGTGTGTGTGTATGTACCTGTATATATGTGTGTGTGTGTACCTGTATATATGTATGTGTGTATGTACCTGTATATATGTGTGTGTGTATGTACCTGTATATATGTGTGTGTGTGTACCTGTATATATGTATGTGTGTGTGTGTGTACCTGTATATATGTATGTGTGTGTACCTGTATATATGTATGTGTGTATGTACCTGTATATATGTGTGTGTGTATGTACCTGTATATATGTATGTGTGTGTGTGTGTGTATTTGTATATATGTATGAAAGAAAAAGGAAAAAGTCCGGTACCGTGTTAGCCAATAGAAAACCAGTCTAGTGCTCTCATTAAGAGAAACAAAATAAGAGTATTGCAGGTTTGATACCTTTTAATGGCTAACAAAAATAGAAGTAATGATGTTACATAGCGAGCTTTCGAGACATCACCAGTCCCTTCATCAGGCGGACTACAAGAATATATGAAGAAACAGCAATATATATATACAATAAGAACAGAGACATGGGGGAATGAATGGACATTTGAAAAAAAACGAAAAAAAAAAACGGAACAACACATTAAAGATCTTGAGAATGAGTCCTTAATTATCTGACAGATAAGGGGTGTGAAAGTTTTATGGTCTCTAAATTGATGTTATCTCAGAGACCTGTACCCCAACTATGTCTATAGAAGACTCTTTAGATCTTGTAGTGTGTCATATATGTATGTATGTGTATGTACCTGTATATATGTATGTGTGTGTGTACCTGTATATATGTATGTGTGTGTACCTGTATATATGTATGTGTGTGTGTACCTGTATGCATGTATGTGTATGTACCTGTATATATGTATGTGTATGTACCTGTATATGTATGTGTGTGTGTACCTGTATATATGTATGTGTGTGTGTACCTGTATGCATGTATGTGTATGTACCTGTATATATGTATGTGTATGTACCTGTATATGTATGTGTGTGTGTACCTGTATATATGTATGTGTGTGTGTACCTGTATGCATGTATGTGTATGTACCTGTATATATGTATGTGTATGTACCTGTATATATATATATACAGTGGGATGCGAAGGTTTGGGCAACCTTGTTAATCGTCATGATTTTCCTGTATAAATCGTTGGTTGTTACGATGACAAATGTCAGTTAAATCTATCATATAGGAGACACACACAGTGATATTTGAGAAGTGACATGAAGTTTATTGGATTTACAGAAAGTGCTATAACTGTTTAAACAAAATTAGGCAGGAGCATAAATTTGGGCACCACAAAAAAGAAATGAAATCAATATTTAGTAGATCCTCCTTTTGCAGAAATTTCAGCCTCTAAACGCTTCCTGTAGGTTCCAATGAGAGTCTGGATTCTGGTTGAAGGCATTTTGGACCATTCCTCTTTACAAAACATCTTTAGTTCATTCAGGTTTGATGGCTTCCGAGCATGGACAGCTCTCTTTAGGTCACACCACAGATTTTCCATTATATTCAGGTCTGGGGACTGAGATGGCCATTCCAGAACGTTGTACTTGTTCCTCTGCATAAATGCCTTAGTGGATTTTGAGCAGTGTTTAGGGTTGTTGTCTTGTTGAAAGATCCAGCCCCGGCGCAGCTTCAGCTTTGTCACTGATTCCTGGACATTGGTCTCCAGAATCTGCTGATACTGAGTGGAATCCATGCGTCCCTCAACTTTGACAAGATGCCCAGTCCCTGCACTGGCCACACAGCCCCACAGCATGATGGAACCACCACCATATTTTACTGTAGGTAGCAGAAGGAGCAGCAAAAGCAAGAGGCAGGTTCAGGACAGGTGAGGGCATAGATGCAGTTCATGGACCATGCCAACTAAGTGTGGTGTCAGAGGAACCTGCATCTGTTGTCACTTGAGATGATGTTGAAGAACAAGTCAACCATTCCAATACAGCTGGATCGTTGGTCAAAACACGATCGCTGGATGACACTGGCAGCTCTGGCCTGTTGCTGCGGCCGCTGCTACCACTTTCCCTTCTGCTGCTACTTGGGCCGGCTGCAGCAACATTTTTGCAACTGCCCGTTCCTTTTGGAGGGCAACTGCCTGTTGGCCATAGTGTACAGTAACTGTGTCAGCAATGTAATGGAATAAACTAAGAATGTGGCAACCGTTCAACAAGATGCACACGGCAATATGTTAGACTGCCCTTTAAGACTGAGGCCCAGTAAATCTGTGTATAAACAGATTAACTGGGAAGGTGGCAGCAGTTCAACAAGATGCACAGGATGATTACATTGAGCCTGCACTGTCCCTGCTCTCTCCCTATGAGCTCCCTACAGTCTATAAAAACTCTCCCTATGATCTCTCTGCACTGTCCCTGCATTCTCCCTATCCAATATACTGTTTATTAATAGCTTTCTGAAACACTTAACTGAAGATTTATTAAACTGGTGTAAAGTAGAACTGGCCTTTCATTTTCCAATGGAGCTGTGGAAAATGAAAGGCAGAATCTGATTGGTTGTTATCTTTATCTTGTAACATGTGTGACAGCAGCCTAAGACTGTAAACACACCTGGTATTTTGTGGCGTTTCTGCGAAGACATTTTTTGCACTTTTTGGTGTCGTTTTTGGCTCCAGATGTTAGCTGAAACATCAGGGCAGATAAATGTTTTTGTTTTCTTCGTTTTGCCTAGTGGTATTTTCATTTTTTTTCCTCTGTAAATGGTGCCATTTTAATCTGACAGCCACTTTTTTTTTTAAACACAGCATGCTGAGTTTTTTTTATACCCTTCAAAAATATCACAACAAAAGCAGCATCCATACTGTACATTAGTTATGGAAAAAAAAAACACGCACACATGATAACACAAACTAAGGGCTCTTATCATGAACTGCTGCAGTTTTGTGTTGCTGTTTTTGGGCAGGCAGCAACTGCAGGTGAAGCACCCACGGGAACTACTAAAGATCTAAAAATTAGGGTTTCATGCACCAGTCTTAGTAAAAAGTTTGCTGGAGAAAGATGCACCAAATTTAAGAGGCGCTAAGAGTGTCATCAGATTTGAAGGGGTTGTGCTGTCTTTTACAGACCACACAGCATGGCCGGACTTGCAGTGATCATTATACTTACCCTATCCTTGCAGCTGGGTTCTGACTCCATTGCTTCACTGCCAGCTCTAAAGGTCCCGGGTGTCCCTATGTCAACATGAAGTTGGATGTGGGGCAATTGACCACTGCAGCCAATCACTGGCCACAGCTCTCACGTTACTCACTTGAGGAGGTCCGCATGTGTGACGCATCTACTCTGTGGCCAGTTGTTGGCTACATCAGTCACGAGTCCCTTGTCAAACCAGATGACTAGAACCTTCGAAGCCAGCAGGGCAGCGTTGGAGTCAGAACCAAGCAATGGGGATAAGGTAAGTATTATCACCACCTTGGGTCTGCTTTCCAGAAGTTGCCCTGGTATCCAGCTTGTTTTCGCACTCTGCTGCCAATACTCTGAACCAGGATCATAAGGCTGTAACTTGTCCTCTCGTTACTCTCATTTTCCACTCTGGCTGAATTGGTATTTTGACTGTGACTAAGCTGGTTTCTTCACACAGGTGGACATGCTTCTATGCCTACTTCTTTCCAGTGCTGAATCTCCTTTCCTGACACCTAGACCAATGATCTAGAAACCTTCTGTTGCAGTTAGATCTTACATTAGCATCTCTTTATGTTGCAGGCCTCTTGCAGATGACAAAACAGAGCCAGAAAAACGCCTTTGTATGGTACCTCTCCATGGCTACCTGAATCTAAAAGAAACAAAATCAGTGTACTTCCAGATGAAATGGGAGGCACATGAAGGTACAGTTCATACACCTCCTTATCATGTCCTTGACAAATGGAAGATTTATGACGTTATTACATATCTTTGTGCGTGAAAAATTAGAGATATCAGAAAAAAATAAGATCATGTAAACCAACCGGGTCATTAAAATGAATGTCACTAACGAGACCAGAATCTCAGAAGTCCTACTTCGTGGATTTCACAACATTCAAAATCTGAAAATTCTCCTTTTTTTGCTTGTTCTTTTCATTTACATTTTGATCTTAACAGGAAACCTCTTGATTATTTCTTTGGTGACAATTGACCAACATCTCCGCACTCCCATGTATTTCTTTCTCAGGTTTCTTTCCTCTTTTGAAATACTAGCAACCACCAACATTGTGCCAAAAATGCTCTCTGTCATCATCAGAGAAGGTGACACGATTTCATTTACTGCCTGTTTAATGCAATTCTATATCTTCTCTGCATCAACCAATTCTGAATGCTTTCTGCTCACTGTCATGTCTTATGACCGCTACTTGGCCATATGCAACCCCTTGAGATACATCTCCATCATGGACCTCCAACTCCAGCTTAACCTTGTCTGTTGGCCTTGGCTCATAGGATTTCTCATAACTTTAATTATTACAATTCTAGTTTATAATTTGCATTTCTGTGGACCTAATGTTATTGACCATTTCTTCTGTGATCTATCCCCCCTACTAGAACTTTCCTGCTCTGATACATCTGTGGTGGAGACCCAGGCTGTCCTGTTTTCTGTTCCCGTCATTCTTCTTCCATTTATCTTCATCATGACCACCTACATCTTAATATCTTTTGCCATTAGCAGGATATCTTCAGCTGTGGGAAGGAAGAAGGCCTTTTCCATCTGTAGTTCCCACCTGGTTTTGGTTTGCACATATTATGGGACTTTGATAAGTGTTTATTTGTTTCCTTTGAGAGACAAATCGACAAATGTGAGCAAAGTGACTTCATTGTTATATATCATAGTGACCCCCCTGCTAAACCCAATCATGTATTGTCTACGGAACAAGGAGATTCAAGCAGCTCTACACAAATACTTAGGTACATATTTGAAAAGGTAGAAACAACACCATACAATGTGGGACCTTACATGTGTCAGATCACAAGGAACAAGAGAATAAACAAGTGCATATCCCGCTCAAGGCCGCTCCTACAGAGGTGGTTTCTATTACATGGATACCTCCCCGCCCCCCCCCCCCCAGTCTAGGCTCCAGTTAGGACCAATGTTTGAAAGAAGATTCAGAAAATGTTGAAACAAACCTTCTCTTTATTGCCATCCACAGTATTAAAAAAAACATAGTGGCATAAACTACACCAACCCCAAGAAAACAGCTTACGCGTTTCAAACCCTACGTGCGTCATAGCGAAAAACAATAATTTTGGTTACAGATATATAAGCCCCTTTGACACCAGATTCCAATTAATACTGAGCAGGAAGGAGGAGCAATCCACCACAAGTGAATGCATGAACTCTTTGTAGCACGGATGGAATAATAAAACCCAAGTCCAAAATAATGGGATTAACACACATACATTTCTTTAATGAAAATGAATAATGTAACATATATTTTCTGCGCAAATTTAGACCATTCGGATATTGGGAATTTAAATAGAACATCCAATATCCTTCTTTATCTAACAGAAGACATTTCATATCACCTCCCCGATGAGACTTTTTCAGCTCTTCAATTATGAATGTCTTAAAGGTGCTGTATGCACCGATCTGTCAGTTTTACCTATAAAATGTCTGGCTGCATTTCGTAGATTGTACATATAGTATTGTCTATGTGATTCAAGTGTTTCAAAATACAGACCTTGAATTTTCTGGTGGTGCTGCCGATGTACTTGAGGTCACATTCAGTGTGGAATTATAGTATAAATAACATGCTATGAATTATTATACCCCTGATGAAGCCACTCCAGCTGGCAAAACATGTTGGGGGCCTGTGGTTAGATTTTAGGTGTCAAGCTGATGTTAGTTATACACCAATCGAGTCAGTGAAGTGAACTGAATTTGTATGGTAGATCAGTGCTACAAGCAGCAGTATAGGGACTGAACAGGTTGTGCACAACTGCCATCCCTAGCTACTTAAAAAAAAAAAAAAACACATCTAGGCTTGTTATTTTTTTAATATTTTCACACACTTTCATTATCACTACTTTTAACATGAATGATATAATAAAAGGTTTAATTTGAATTTCCTCTAAAATGTTTGGGGCAAGTTGGGCATATTAGCCTAATGGCATATTTTCAAAAAGTATCTTCTGTGAGTTGTGCTCTCCCTAAGCAGGGTCTTGTTTTCTTTTTCGACCTGGAGAATGAAGAGCACAAGTCAGTTTTACCGCATAATGAATACAATAAAAATTAAAAATGTAAAACTGTGGCAAAATTTATATTTTTTTCCAATTCCATTACCTTTGGAATTTTTTTCCCACGTCCCACTACATGCTATACAATATTAAATGGTGGCATTGAGAATTACAACTTTTTCTGCAAAAGATAAGCCTTCGTATGACTATGTAAACGGAAAAAGAAAAAAGTTATGGCTATGGGTAGCAGGGAGCGAAAAAAAGGAAAACACAAAGTCAAAAAAACCTCTGGGGTAGAAAGGAGGTCATCGATGTACCTGCCGTACCATTAATTTAGGGAAATGTTGCGGTAAAAAGAGAAATTTCTGGCAAATTTTCAGGAAATTTCATTATGACATTACTATATTAGCGATTAAGTGTATAAGCGATACAACATCCCAGCTTAGCCGTACACAACTAGAGCACCAATGTTTCTGAACAAAACTATTTAACACATCTCGTGTATCTCTCGAAAAACCTGAGGCACGATAGATGAGGGGCTGGAGAGGTGAGTTCAGTCACTCACCTAGGAGCTCAGTGAGGAATTCTGTCCCCCAAATAATTGGGCACATTGGAGGTGGATTAACACCTTTCTGTGTTGTTGGTGGGGCCTGAAAAATAGGAATTAGTGGCTGATCTACACACACAAAAAAAATCTAATTGTTGCTGATTCAGCAAGCCAACTTGTAGACCCTCATTCAGGAGTTTGAATAACTCCTGTTGAAAAGCCGCAGTGGGATTGGATTTGCATTTTCTGCATAGGACTTGATTAGAGATGAGCACATTTTTCTAAAATTCGATTCGGCTGGTTCACCGAATAAAAATAAATAAATTGGTTTGATCCGAATTTATTTAAGGCAAAATGCGTTAAAAAACAGATATTTCCTGGTTGCAGAGAGCCTTTATAGTGGTGCAGAACATTGTGCCTTGCAGTAACACGAATAGGGAGTCTGCTGTGGTAGTGAAATAATACTGTGAGTCCGTATGACATGCAGATGACAGGCGCAATCCTTTTACACCGTCGTCAGCTGATTCCACATAGATGTCTACAAAACCTGTTCCATTGAACGCTTATAAAAGTAGAGCCCCCCTGACAGAGTGGAGAGGGTGTCAGCAGTAAGTTTATGTTCAAGTCACTGATTATTTAGCCCTTCCTCTGATCCGTCAGAACAATAACCCCCAAAAAACGGATCCTGTTCTTTGAGCACATAACATAGTGGTGAGGTGGAAGCAGCATTAGTGGCCACAGAGTGGCCCAATGACAGAGTCTGGAGGGAGCAGCAGCTGCAGCATCAGGAGGCGGCCACAGAGTGGCACAATGACAGTGTGGATCTGGCAGCAGCATTAGGCGACCACAGAGTGCAGTGTGACATGGTGTGGAGGTGACAGCAGCATCTGGAGACCACAGAGTGACCCGGTGACAGAGTGGGGAGGTGGCAGCAGCATCAGGAGGCCACAGAGTGATACAATGACAGTCTGGAGGTGGCAGCAGCTGCAGCATCAGGAGGAGACCACAGAGTGGCACAATGACAGTGTGGATCTGGCAGCAGCACTAGAAGACCACAGAGTGCAAGGTAACATGGTGTGGAGGTGACAGCAGCATCAGCAGACCACAGAGTGACCCGGTGAACAGAGTGGGGAGGTGGCAGCAGCATCAGGAGACCACAGAGTGGCAAGGTGACATAGTGTGGAGGTTACAGCAGCATCAGGAGACCACAGAGTGACCCAGTGACAGAATCTGGTGGTGGCAGCAGCGTCAGGAGACCACAGAGTGGCAAGGTGACATAGTGAGGAGGTGGCAGCAGCATCAGAAGACCACAGAGTGACTCGTGACAGAGTGGAGAGGTGGGCGGCAATACTAGTACCAGCTGAAGATGGTGGGTGAAAGAAGGAACACTTGGCATCAGATGTGTGGCATCAAGCGGGTGTCAGCATCAGAATAGTAGCTGAGGCAGGTATCCAGAAGAAACCGGTCTCTTTTGTCAAAGTGTTGATGTGGCACCATGGATGATCTAGTCTAATGCTACAGGCATTGTTGGGTGGAAATCCTGGCTGATCCACGCCTGATTCATCTGGACAACGGTCAGTCTCTCTACATTTTGGGTGGACAGGCAAGTTCTTCTTGGGGTAATTATGGCCCCCGCCGCATGAAACACCCATTCTGATGCCACAGTACTGGCAGGGCAGGGCAGCTTTTCCAGGGAAAACTCTGCTATTTGCTGCCACAAATCCAGTTTGGCTGCCCAGTAGTCCAGCAGATCTTCAATGTGGGGTGGCAGGGTACTGTCTAGATGCTGCTGCTGGTTAGTAGTTTCTTCACTAGGCGGGTGAAGAAAGCTGCTCATTAGCGACTCTAGACTCAAGTTGCTGCTGATGGAGCTGGAACTGCTCCCACCCTCCCACAGCAGCCATGGCAGAGGAACGTGAGCGCAGAGGGCATCCCCGGTCAGACCTGCAAGAGGATGGACGATGGCGCAGATAAGCAGCAGCCAAATGACTACATAGGATGTCTCTATAGTAAATCAGTTTGTCCTCCCTTTTAGAGGGTGTAAAAAAGCCCCCATTTTGGACCGGTAGCGAGGGTCCAATAAGGTGGAGAGCCAGAAGTCATCCCTCTGCCGAATGGTGACAATTCGGCTGTCACTATGCAAGCAAGTGAGCATGCATCGGGACATTTGCTCAAGTTACTCAGAGGGACTCCCTGCCTCCATCTCCACTGCATACTGTCATGGTGTGTCTCGGTCCTCTGCCTTGTCTTCCTCATCACCCTGTAGCTTCTCTGGCTGCTCCTGCTCACACCTCTTCTGTCACCTGTGTGTAAAAACCACCCATTTTCGCTACACATTGCTTGTGCTCCAATGTCCTTCTCCTCCAGTTCAGCCCTTACAGGGCTCATGTGGCCGTAAGATCTAGGCGCCACATCTCCAGTCGTCTGACCAGCCAGATTTACCAGCATCTTTTCGAGGGCATAAAGCAGTGGAATGACGTTGTTTATCTCGTAGTCCTGGCGACTGACAAATAATGTGGTCTCCTCAAAGGGCCTGAGCAAACGGCAGGTGTCACGCATGAGCTGCCACTGGCTGACATCGAAGTTACACATAGGAGTACTCCTGTTCATTTGGATCATGAAGAAATCGTTTATAGCCTTTCTCTGTTCGTATATTCGGTCCAACATATGGAGGGTGGAATTCCAACGGGTGAAAACGTTGCATATCAGCCTATGTTGGGGGATGCCATTCTGCCGCTGCAGTTTAAGGAGGGTGTGCTTTACGGTGTACGAGTAGCTGAAGTGCATGCAAAGTTTCCTGGCCATATTTAGGATGTCTTGCAGATGGGTGGAAGACTTCAGGAACCGCTTGACAACCAGACTGAACACGTGTGCCATGCAGGACACATGGCTCAGCCCTACTTGACGCAGCACAGACACCATGTTCTTCCTAATGTCGGTCACCATGGATCCGATTTTGAATTGTCGCGGAGAAAGCCAGGATTCGACTTCTTGATGAAGAACACGGAGCAGTTCCTCCCCTGTGTGACTCAGTTCGCACAGGAAAATGAGGTGCAGAACAGCGTGACACACCGCTGTGCCCTGCACATGTGGTATGCTGGAGAGGCACTGTGAATTGTCCCTGCAGTGGAGGCTAAGCACACGGTGGAGGATGACAAGGCAGAGGCAGATGTTGTCACAGGACCAACGGCGTGAGAACATGGAGGAAGAAGCAGTCTCACCTGGCCAAGTTGCTGGTGTGGCTGTGCAGGAACCACATTCACCCAGTGGGCTATAAAGGACATGTATTGTCCCTAACCGTAGTTACAGCTCCACACGTTGATGCTGCTGTGCACTTTGGAAGACACCAACATGCTCAAGGACTGGCCCACCTTCTGTTCTACATGTGTGCCTTTTTGGCAAAGAAATGACGGCTTGGGACTCTCCACTTCGGCTCGGCACAAGCCCTCAGTTCTCTGAAAGGCGCAGAGTCCACCACTTGGAAAAGAAGGGAACTTTGACAGGAGTATATTCAGCTTCTGCGCCGTTGTATGAATGCGCACATACTATTGTCTCTTTGCAATCACTTCGGTGATCGATTGCTGACAGAATGAGTGATGAGGAGTAGGAGCAGGAGCATCAGGAACAGCAGAAGATGGTAAGGACAGACAGCTCCCTTCAGCTGAGGTGGTGGAGCCTTGACTGCCTGAAACCGGGTGCTTGCCCCTGGTTAATGCAGCGGTTGCTGTGACAGGCTGGACCACCACATTGGAGCCACGGTACTCCAAGGCCACTTTATGCTGACGCTGCATATGTTGATGCAGGGCAGTGGCACCTTAGCCGCGCTTAATCTTCTGTCCACATATGGCCATGTTCACCTCCTCCGGCGGATTAACCCAAAAATGCTATACCGTCTAGGTGATTTTACGCCCAACACTACGCACTGACTGACTGCTCCTGCCGCTTCTTCTGTGAACGCATGCACCACTACTTTCCGGGCTGGTAGGCTCCTGTGAATCAGGTGGTCTAACCCGGGCACGTTTAGCTGCCGACCTCCGACTGCCGCCACCTTGCTAACACCCTGCCACACTAGCGACTTGCTGGCTCTACCGCTGCCTCATGGTCAAGCTGCCATCCTCTTCTCCCGATGATGATGAAGCCCCTAATTCACCCGGCTCCCAAATGTGATCAGCTACATCATCATCGAGTACTGTCTGCATGTCAGTTTCTAACGAACCCACTGACCCTTGGCTGGGGGTGTCTGATGTCACTTGGGATGAAGTGGATGACCGAGTCAACCATTCAAAAACCGCTGGGTTTCTGGTGAAGACATGACTGCTAGATGACATCAGGAGCTCAGGCCTCTTTCTGCAACTCCTGCTGCCACGCACCCTTACTCTGCTTCAACCTGTGCCTGCGCCAGAAACATTTAGGCCTCTGCCACTCCCCTGTGCAGGGCCTGGCACTTCTCTGTCTGACATACTGTTAGATCAAATAAATAAAAAGGAAATTAAAACACCCCAAACAAGTCTGTAGTTTTCTCACTTCACCACACAAAGGCTAATAAATCCTTTCCCCCCCCACTAATACATGACAAGAAGGGCTTTAGATCATATAACTGCTCAGCTGAATGGCAAATATATTTTTATTTAGCCACAATTACATGACAAAAAGGTCTTTAGAATATACAACTGCACCGCTGAACGGCAAATATATTTTTCTTTTGCCACTAATACACAACAAAAAATGCTTTAGAACATATAACTGCACTGCTGAATGACAAATATATTTTACTTTTGCCACTAATACATGACAAAAAGTGATTTAGAACATATAACTGCACCACTGAATTGCAATTACCATATTTTTTTCCCCATAAGATGCAGTTTTTCCCCCAAAAAAGTGGGGGTCTCATGGGCTGAATACTAATGAAGAGCTTTCATTTTGGAAGTGCTTCATTAGTACCGGAGGACCGGGAAGCAGTGAAGGATCTGTACTCGCCGCTTCCTGGTCCTCCCCTCGGCCGTCTGCTGTGTAGGACTGCGCACCATGTGACCTCACTGTGCACAGCCTTCACAGCTGACAGCCTAGAACAGGAAGACGAGAGAGAGCACTGGTGGAGAGGAGCGGCGGCGTCCAGGAGCAGGAGAGGTGAGTTATTTTGTTTTATTTTATTTGTGCTGATGGCTTACATGGGGGGCATGATGGCTGACATGGGGGCATGGGGGCTGATGGATTGGGGCTGATGGCTGACATGGGGGGCTGATAGGTGACATGGGACATGATGGCTGACATGGGTACATGATGGCTGACATGGGTGCATGATGGCTGACATGGGTGCATGATGTTTGACATGGGGGCATGATGGCTGACATGGGGGGGGCTGTTGGCTGACATGGGGGTCTGATCTAAAGCATTGGGGGGTCTGATCTGAGGTCTGATTTACATTGGGGGTCTGATTAAGGGTGTGAGCTGATGTCTGATTAACATTGGGGGTTTGATTGCTGGTCTGACCTGAGGTGTAATGGAAAATATATTTTTCTTATTATCCTCCTTTAAAACCTAGGTGCGTCTTATAGGGTGAAAAATACAGTATATTTTACTTTTGCCACTAATACACAACAAAAAGGGCTGTAATTTTCACACCTTACCACTCAACAGCTAATAAGCCCTTTTTTCCCCACTAATACAAGCCAAAAAATGCTTTAGAACATATAACTGCACCGCACAAGGGCAAATAAGATATAGAAGTATTTCCTTGTAATAACCCCTGTTAATGGCTGTATCACACAGCACCTGCGCCCCAATAACAAGAACAGTTTGCTGGAATTTCAGAGCTGTATAATGGCAATTTGGATCCCCAGTCAGTGCAGCAAGGTGTAATAGGATTGTTCCTATTACCCAGGCTGTAACCTCCCCTACTGAACCCTGTTGTACATAAATGCTGTGGAATGATCTTTCACTGCGCTTAATCGCTTTTTCAGCACAATGAAGTCTTTCCTAGCACTGTCCCTAGCGCCTGCTGACGTTTCTCCCTGCACTAAGTACCATAGGAAAATGGCAGAATCCAAGATGGCTGAGGCTATACACTCACCTAAAGAATTATTAGGAACACCTGTTCTATTTCTCATTAATGCGATTATCTAGTCAACCAATCACATGGCAGTTGCTTCATTGCATGTAGGGTTGTGGTCCTGGTCAAGACAATCTCCTGAACTCCAAACTGAATGTCAGAATGGGAAAGAAAGGTGTATACAACAGCAGAATATTTCCAGAGGCTACAATTTGCACAAGCTCACCAAAATTGGACTGTTGAAGACTGGAAAAATGTTGCCTGGTCTGATGAGTCTCGATTTCTGTTGAGACATTCACATGGAGTCCGAATTTGGCGTAAACAGAATAAGAACATGTATCCATCATGCCTTGTTACCACTGTGCAGGCTGGTGGTGGTGGTGTAATGGTGTGGGGGATGTTTTCTGGGCACACTTTAGGCCCCTTAGTGCCAATTGGCCATCGTTTAAATGCCACGGGCTACCTGAGCATTGTTTATGACCATGTCCATCCCTTCATGACCACCATGTACCCATCCTCTGATGGCTACTTCCAGCAGGATAATGCACCATGTCACAAAGCTTGAATCATTTCAAATTGGTTTCTTGAACATGACAATGAGTTCACTGTACTAAAATGGCCCCACAGCCACCAGATCTCAACCCAATAGAGCATCTTTGGGATGTGGTGGAACGGGAGCTTCGTGCCCTGGATGTGCATCCCTCAAATCTCCATCAACTGCAAGATGCTATCCTATCAATATGGGCCAACATTTCTAAAGAATGCTATCAGCACCTTGTTGAATCAATGCCATGTAGAATTAAGGCAGTTCTGAAGGCAAAAGGGGGTCCAACACGTATTAGTATGGTGTTCCTAATAATTCTTTAGGTGAGTGTATATAGGGCTGTGACATCACAGGGCTGGCTGGCTGCTGATTGGCTGCAAACCATTCACACTGGGAAACAAATTATCTCCTAGCTTTTGTCGTCCTTCCGTCATGGCAGCTCCCAACTGGTTGCAATATATATATATTTTTTTTTTTGTATGGATCACATCCGTTTTTAACTTACAGATATACTCTGTCTTGCAACGTCTTTTAGGACTCGCAACATAAGCTCACATTCAGAATGAAAGAACATATTAAGTGTAATTCACATATTTTTTTTATATTATAGTGTGCACTGAATGTGAGCTCATTAGAGATGAATGAAGAAATCATTACTTCGTCATGAAGTGCATTTCTTTGTAAGTAGCAGTGAACGACGATTTCGGGAATGACGATTGCACAGTCCCCACTCCCATCATTAAATCCCTCAGATGCCGCGTTCATCGCTGATTGCGGCATCTGAGATCAATATTAAAGCATTTTAGTGGTTGCTAATAAAAAAATAAAAATAAAATTGTACTTACCCTCATCCATTTGATTGCGAAGAGGCCGTTGCGGACATCTTGCTTGAATATCCAGCGTGTGATGACGCCATCATGTGAGCCAGCATGGTGACGTCATATGTCACCTTACACGAGATTTCGGGTGGGATCTTAACGCAAGATGGCCACAGCGGCCTCTTCGCACTCAAATGAATGAGGTGAGGTGATTTATTTTTTTTACCACCACAAAATACATGGAAATTAAGCTTTGCAGTGATTCACATTTTTCCTGAAATTCGGATCCACTTTGTTAATGTTGATTTGCTCAACTATAGAGCTAATGTACGTCGTCAGCACCACCAGGAAATTCAAGTTCCATATTTTGGAACACTTGCATCTTATTGCCAATACTAATATGTACAATCTACGAAATGCAGCCAGACATTTTATTGGTAAACCTGACAGATCGCTGCATACAGTACCTGTGCTTCAGAAGTGCTGAAAACCCCCCATCGGGGAAGTGATATGAAATGTCTTCTGTTAGATAACGAAGCATATTGGATGTTCTACTTAATTGCCCAATATCCAGTCTATATGGTCTAATTTTCTCAGAGAATTTGTTACTTTATTTATCTTAATTATAGTGATACATGTGTGTTACTACTAAGTCTGGTTTTTATTATTTCATCTGTGCTACGAAGAGTTATGACTAAGAACACATGTAGCATTTGAAATGCATAAGCATTTTTTATGGGTTTGGTGTTTTTGTTGTTTGTTTTTTGGATGACAATAAAAATAAGTTTTGTTTCAACATTTGCTGGATCTTCTTTCAAACATTGGTCCACAAGGAACAAGACACTGAATGAATAACCTTTTCATAAAGCTCAAATCACAGATGGCAGGTACATTTTCTTTTTAAGATGAGCAAATTCCCTAAAATTCAATTTAATTTGATTCACCCAAATCAACTTATAATTCATGATTATTTCTCTCGCGATCTCTCTCGTTTTCACCAGAATCAAAATATAAATTTTTCCTGAATAAATTCTTAATAATCTGAGTTTTTGGAAGAATTTGGGTCAAATTTTGATTGTTCCAAATTGATTTGTGTCTCAACTGCTTAACAATTATATACAGTACAGACCAAAAGTTTGGACACACCTTCTCATTCAAAGAGTTTTCTTTATTTTCATGACTATGAAAATTGTAGATTCACACTGAAGGCATCAAAACTATGAATTAACACATGTGGAATTATATACATTTCAAAAAAAGTGTGAAACAACTGAAACTATGTCATATTCTAGGTTCTTCAAAGTAGCCACCTTTTGCTTTGATTACTTCTTTGCACACTCTTGGCATTCTCTTGATGAGCTTCAAGAGGTAGTCACCTGAAATGGTCTTCCAACAGTATTGAAGGAGTTCCCAGAGATGCTTAGCACTTGTTGGTGTCACCACCAGACATCTGAGAAGCTCTGACAGACGTTCTTCAGAACCTCCTCCTTGAGGTTCCTTTTGTTTTGCTTTCGTTTTCTCATCTCGTTAGCCTCTCTCAGCTGTCAGGTAGTTGCACTGATTGCATCCCTTTAAATCCCTTCCCATACTGCATCACTTTGCGGTTTATACAACTTCCTGGAGTGTGTGCATGCTGGATGCTACTACTGAGTCTTCCACAGATAAGTTTTGTTCATTCATTTGTGTTTTCCTGTTTGCTGGATCCCAGGTGACCCTGACTCCCTCCGTATTAAGTGTAGGGAGCCGGTGGTCGTGTCCCCTCACTATTATAGGGTGTTCAGGTGTTATACAGTTGAGGAACGAGGATATGCAATCATCTACCATTGAGATTTTTGCATAGGCTAAGCAGTTAGGGAGATAGCCAGGTCTGTTGCAGGGCTCTCCCTTTGGTTCCTTAGTTTTGGATCCAGTCAGTCGGATCTTCATTTTGTGTCTTCTAGTTTTCTGTACACGTTCCGTGACAGTTGGCCCTTTTGCCTTCACTCCGCGGTCCAGCTCACCCCAAACCATCTCAATTGGGTTCAGGTCCGGTGACTGTGGAGGCCAGGTCATCTGGAGCAGCACCCTATCACTCTCCTTCATGGTCAAATAGCCCTTACACAGCCTGGAGGTGTATTTGGGGTCATTGTCCTGTTAAAAAATAAATGATGGTCCAACTAAACGCAAACCGGATGGAATAGCATGCCGCTGCAAGATTCTGTGGTAGCCATGCTGGTTCAGTATGCCTTTCATTTTGAATAAATCCCCAACAGTGTCACCAGCAAAGCACCCCCACACCATCACACCTCCTCCTTCATGCTTCACGGTGGCAACCAGGCATGTAGAGTCCATCCGTTCACGTTTTCTGCGTCGCACAAAGACACGGTGGTTGGAACCAAAGATCGCAAATTTGGACTCGTCAGACCAAAGCACAGATTTCCACTGGTCTAATGTCCATTCCTTGTGTTCTTAAGCCCAAACAAGTCTCTTCTTCTCGTTGCCTGTCCTTAACAGTGGTTTCCTAGCAGATATTCTACCATGAAGGCCTGATTCACACAGTCTCCTCTTAAGAGTTCTTCTAGAGATGTTTCTGCTGCTAGAACTCTGTGTGGCATTGACCTGGTCTCTAATCTGAGCTGCTGTTAACCTGCGATTTCTGAGGCTGGTGACTCGGATGAACTTATCCTCCGGAGCAGAGGTGACTCTTGGTCTTCCTTTCCTGGGGCGGTCCGCATGTGAGCCAGTTTCTTTGTAGGGCTTGATGGTTTTTGTGACTGCACTTGGGGACACTTTCAAAGTTTTCCCAATTTTTCGGACTGACTGACCTTCATTTCTTAAAGTAATGATGGCCACTCGTTTTTATTTACTTAGCTGCTTTTTTCTTGCCATAATACAAATTCTAACAGTCTATTCAGTAGGACTATCAGCTGTGTATCCACCTAACTTCAATTGATGGTCCCAACCCCATTTATAAGGCAAGAAAAAGAAAAACTGTAGCGTGTTTATCATTGGGGGAGCAATCCCACCGCATGTGGACCGCAGCAAACGACCATCCCGAGCAAGTAATGCATACAAAGGTGAACGCCAGCGCGGTCCACATGCACCACAAAAACATCCTACACAGACAGGAGCATAGTGCGGATGAAAATACAATCATATAAATCACTGAAAAAAATGCACCAAACAGATATACCACTGACTATACTAGCTGGTCATACAAGCAGATATTAAAAGCTTAGACTTTTGCCAATATATTCCTGTCAGGAAGATATCGGAGCCCATCATGCACCACGTCAGGGATCACTCAGCATGGCAAGGGGTCCTACCACTGCACTAACTATGGTGTGAACACGGTCTGAAGGTGATGAAATCCAGCTCACAGCCAAGCTTCCACACAACCGCATAGCAGGACAGCTAATGCAATGTGAACACAGCCAGACTGTAAGCCACACCCATATCAGACCATGTGATGGAGGTTTCCAGGTGCAACAGAATGTTCAATTGCCAGATAGAGGCCCATTCAATACATATAAAACAACATCACAAAAATATAGTGGCCAATATGGGGGAACTGTCTCAACCACAAACACTGTAGCGTGTTTTTCATTGGGCAAGCAGTCCCATCGCATGTGAACCACAAAATTACCGTGGCAAGTATGGGGGAGCCACTATATTTTTGTGATGTTGTTTTATATGTATTGAATGGGCCTCTATCTGGCAATTGAACATTCTGTTGCACCTGGAAACCTCCATCACATGGTCTGATATGGGTGTGGCTTACAGTCTCGCTGTGTTCACATTGCATTAGCTGACCTGCTATGCGGTTGTGTGGAAGCTTGGCTGTGAGATGGATTTCATCACCTTCAGACCGTGTTCACACCATAGTTCAGTCAGGTCCATAAATATTGTTACATGGACACAATTCTAACATTTTTGGCTCTATACACCACCACAATGGATTTGAAATGAAATGAACAAGATGTGCTTTAACTGCAGACTGTCAGCTTTAATTTGAGGGTATTTACATCCCAATCAGGTGAACGGTGCAGGAATTACAACAGTTTGCATCTGTGCCTCCTACTTGTTAAGGGACCAAAAGTAATGGGACATAATAATAATCATAAATCAAACTTTCACTTTTTAATACTTTGTTGCAAATCCTTTACAGTCAATTACAGCCTGAAGTCTGGAACGCATAGACATCACCAGACGCTGGGTTTCATCCCTGGTGATGCTCTGCCCGGCCTCTACTGCAACTGTCTTCAGTTCCTGCTTGTTCTTGGGGCATTTTCACTTCAGTTTTGTCTTCAGCAAGTGAAATGCATGCTCAATCGGATTCAGGTCAGGTGATTGACTTGGCCATTGCATAACATTCCACTTCTTTCACTTAAAAAACGATTTGATTGCTTTTGCAGTATGCTTTGGGTCATTGTTCATCTGCACTGTGAAGCACCGTCCAATGAGTTCTGAAGCTTTTGGCTGAATATGAGCAGATAATATTGCACAAAACACTTCAGAATTCATCCTGCTGCTTTTGTCAGCAGTCACATCATCAATAAATACAAGAGAACCAGTTCCATTGGCAGCCATACATGCCCACGTCATGACACTACCACCACCATGCTTCACTGATGAGGTGGTATGCTTGGGATCATGAGCAGTTCCATTCCTTCTCCATACTCTTCTCTTCCCATCACTCTGGTACAAGTTGATCTTGGTCTCATCTGTCCATAGGATGTTGTTCCAGAACTGTGAAGGCTTTTTTAGATTTGTTTGGCAAACTCTAATCTGGCCTTCCTGTTTTTGAGGTTCACCAATGGTTTACATCTTGTGGTGAAGCCTCTGTATTCACTCTGGTGAAGTATTCTCTTGATTTTTGACTTTGACACACATACACCTACCTCCTGGAGAGTGTTCCTGATCTAGCCAACTGTTGTGAAGGGTGTTTTCTTCACCAGGGAAATAATTCTTCGGTCATCCACCACTGTTGTTTTCCGTGGTCTTCCAGGTCTTTTGGTGCTGCTGAGCTCACCGGTGCGTTCCTTCTTTTTAAGAATGTTCCAAACAGTTGTTTTGGCCGCGCCTAATGTTTTTGCTATCTCTCTGATGGGTTTGTTGTGTTTTTTCAGCCCAATGATGGCTTGCTTCACTGATAGTGACAGCTCTTTGGATCTCATCTTTAGAGTTGACAGCAACAGATTCCAAATGCAAATAGCACACTTGAAATGAACTCTGGACCTTTTATCTGCTCATTGTGATTGGGATAATGAGGGAATAACACACACCTGGCCATGGAACAGCTGAGAAGACAATTGTCCCATTACTTTTGGTCCCTTAACAAGTGGGAGGCACATATGCAAACTGTTGTAATTCCTACAACTGATTTGGATGTAAATACCCTCAAATTAAAGCTGACAGTCTGCAGGTAAAGCACATCTAGTTCGTTTCATTTCAAATCCATTGTGGTGGTGTATAGAGCCAAAAATGTTAGAATTGTGTCAATGTCCCAATATTTATGGACCTGACTGTATGTTCTAGGAATTTAGTACATAGACAGATGAATAGAGCTAAACAGATCCCAAGGGAGGATTTATTAAAATCTGGTTATAGAAACAAAAGTGATAGACTACAATTTGTAACAACATATAATGAATTTGAGTCCATCGATTGAACTAATACTGAGGAAACATTGGGGTATATTAAGGAACAGCTTTCCTGGGATAGCTGCCTTCAAAGACCCCCGCGATGATGTCATGCAGAAGATTGAGAAGTATTAAGGATAGGATTGTTAAATCAAATGTAGTTAGTGATGGAGGTAAGTTTCAAAAGTTTCTTAAACCTAAATGCACAGGTTGTTTTCCGAGCTTAGTGTGTGCGAATTGTAAATTAATGCATAAGGGTTTGTTCTTTAAACATCCAGTGACAGATGTGAAATTTGAAATTAAACAGTATCTCACGTGTGACTCCACATGGGTCATATACAGTATGTACTATGGTGTCCTTGGTAATTATTGTATGTGGGGAAGACTACCTGTGATATGAAAACTAGACTGAATAATCATAGACAGACCATTATAAACAAGAGAGAGGATTTTCCAGTAACAAGAAGCGCACCAGTGAAACGTACGTCGGGCTTCTGGCTCTCTCCATATTTGGTCAGTCTTTATTGTAGTGATTATGTTGATTGACATAGTGGCAGATATTATCAGCTACGGCCACTCACTCATGTCATGTCTCCTGCTCTTTGTACTGCAGGCATTAGGTGCCAATGCTACTAATTACAATACATTTTCAGCGTGGTTTCACTTGTGTGTGAACCACTCTGCGGATTATTTTTTGCTTGCTTTTTTCGCTACTATGGTCGTGCCTGCAGGCCAAACATCTCATGTGCTTTAGGGATACATTTTCATGTTATTGCTTTCTTGTGGTCATATACCTATTTACTATTTTGTCATGACTATCTAATCTGTGGGGAGTCACTGTCTACATTCCAACACCCCTTGCATTTTGCTATTGCTATTATTGTCTTATGAATTTGTCAATAAAGATGCTGTCTTTTGTACTTCAATGTGTGGTAGTAGATTACTTTATTTGGGGTATCTGATATGTTCCCACACGTGTTACAAAAAATAATGTATCGGTGGTTTCTATTATGTAAGCCCCACAAATTGATTTCAGACCTGAACTAGTCCTTAAAAAGTGGGTTTTGGAAATTTTCTGAAAAATTCAGAACTTCTAAGCCTTCTAACATCCCCAAAAGATAAAAGACATAAGGGGAATGTAAAGTAATAACTATTATATGAGGTATCACTATCTGTTATTAAAGTAGAGAAATTGAAATTTGAAAATTTTGGAGTTTTTCACAATTTTTGGTAAATTTGGGATTTTTTCACAAATAAAGGTGAAATATATTGACTCAAATTTATGACCATCATGAAGTAGAATGTGTCACGAGAAAACACTCTCAGAATGTCTTGTATAAGTAAAGGTGTTCCAAAGCTATTACCACATAAAGTGACATATGTCAGATTTGCAAAAAAATGGCCTGGGCAGGAGAGTGAAAACTGGCCCGGGGTAGAAGGGGTTAAAGACTTTTCAAATACACTTCATAGCCTTGTGCTTGAATAATAAAAAAAAAAAAATAATAAAATTAAGTGAAGACAGAATGTTAGAAATCTTTGCTAATTTTTTTGAAAAGGGAAAATGAAAATCTCACATTGACATAAGTATTCAGCCTCTTTACTAAGGACTTAGTTGAATCTCCTTTGACAGCAATTACAACCACCAGTCTTCTTAGGTAGACATTGTCTGGTCTTTCTAGAGATGTTCAATTGGTTTCAATTCATGGGTCTGACTGGACATTAACAGAGTTGTCCCTAAACCACTCCTGTGTACTTAGGGTCAGTCTGTTGTCCCAGTAGGCGGTCCAGAGCACTCTAGATCAGATTTCCATAAAGAATACCTCTGATCTTTGCTCCATACTGCTTACCCTCAATTACGTTATTGTCCCAGCCAGTGAAAAACACCCCCAAGCCTTGATGGTGCCACCAGCATGCTTCATTGTAGGGATGGTATTGAGCAGGTGACGATCAGTGCCTGGTTTCCTCCAGACACAACTCTTACAGGTAAAACTAAAAAAAATTGAATATCGTGAAACTAACATATGAGAGTCATTACATGCAAAGCCATTTTTTGTTATAATTTGGATGATTATGGCTTACAGCTTATGAAAACCCCAAAGTCACAATCTCAGGTCTCCTTTGCTCAGGGTGTATGGATTAATTAGCTGACTAGAGTGTGACACTTTGAGCCTAGAATACTGAACCTTTTCACAATATTCTAATTTTAAGTTGCATTATTGAAATAAATTAACTTTTGCACAATATTCAAATTTTTCGAGTTTCACCTGTATAATTGAGGCCCAAAAATGTAATCTTGGTTTCATCACAGTCTAGTTAGGTTCTATTTTTGCTAACTCTTGAATGGATGTCATGCATCATTTAATGAGGAGAGGCTTTCTGGTCACTCTGCCATAAAGCTCAGAATGGTGGAGTGCTGAAGGGATGGTTGAGCTTCTGGGAGTTTCTCTCATCTGAACACTGAATCTTTGGCGTTCAGCTACAGTGACCATTGGGTTCTTGGTCATCTCTCTTACCAAGGCCACTTTTGCCAAATTACTTGGTTTGGCGAAAAACCAAATGTGAAAAGAGGAACGGTTGTATACACCTAGATATAGAACCTGATCAGCCAATCAGGCTCAGAAGAAGCAAAATGCCATTCTGTGCACAGCTTGAGATCTGAAAGTGTGTGTTTTGGCTGTGTTTGCCAAAAAGCAATTGCAGAGTAAGCCAGTAAGCTAGGTGTGATAGGGAGAGTATAGAGAACAGGGAGAGAATATGGACATAGTAATGTACACTTAGGTAAAGCATAGAGAGTGAAGAACTGGTTACTCAAAGTTATGTATTTCATAGTTTCATTCAGCTGCTGGCAAGTTCTGTATTACAAATTCCTGGAACAACCTATTTTTTTTTCTGTAAATGGACAGTCAGCAGCCTATTTTTTTTGTAAACACCTTAAGTTTCTACAGTTCATAACATATTACCAGCACCTCCAGCATTCATTGATCTATGGTTTCTAACTAGACATTTCAGCAGCAGTTCAGTAATGTGTTGTATTACTTCAAGGTACTGTGCAGTTACAGCAAACACATTTTACATGAAAAATCTACATTAGTATACCCATTATAGTGAACACATTGGAATATGCTGCCATAACTGGATTAGTATACTGTTAGTGAACATATTCTACTACAATAACTGCATTATTACTATGACAAATTGTCAATACCAGTGCACAGCATGTTTGAGGAAGAGTAAGTACATTTAATTGCACTTCTGTCTGTAAATTACAGGGAAAAAAAAAAACATTTGCAACTTTGCTAGTATGCTTTAATAATTTGTGTACCAAACCTGTGACTTTACATTTATAAAGATTGCAAAATAAATAGAAGAGTGGACAAGGTAGAACCCATGTCTCATAATGCGAGAGTTAGATTGAGTGTAGTGCAAACAGCAGAAGCAGCACCAGCCCTACAGCCAGTGAGATAGTAGGAGTAGTAATAGGGCACAGTTTTTCCTCACGCGTAATAGGCACCAGGCTGAGGACAAAGAGGATGAGATTCTGGATAGGATGGCTCACTCTTTCTCTCAGACACAGCATGATCATGGCGAGGTAATTTGAGTCTGACACCATGCCTTGGTGCCAGAAGTCACAACAGTCCTCCTGCCTCTTCTCTTTGGAGACCCAGAGAAGCCTTTCACCTCTGTCATCTCTGTCTTCACTGTATCTCTCTGTTTTCACTGTCCCTTCCTAGTGGGGCACCTTTCTTTTTCCTAAGAAGAGGCAACAAAACCCCACCATGACCTAGGGAAGATAGGCAAAAGAGTTTTACTGTTGATGAGTTTTGCGAGAACAGTCAGTGTTTGGACTGCCATGAGGAAAAGTTTCAATGGGAGGTGGAGGACCCCATGCATAAGTTTTGTCATTGGTGGTGGTAGTAGCGGCACCTGTTTCCACGATGGTGGCACTTGGGAAAAATGCATAGCAGGGAATCGGGATCTGCTACAATTATTGTCATGGCGATGCTGCTGATGCAGGCTGGGTGTAGGCTCAATATGTGCCAGACCTAATCCAAGCTAGTATAACTCTTCCACTGTTCAAGTATCTTCTGTCAGTTACTGGAAGTTTTTTCCATAGTGCCAGAAGACAAAAACATTGCCATGTGCAATATGTGTAGGATTCAAATAAACTGTGGTTGTTCAAACACAAACATAGGCACCAGTGCGCTATTGAGCCACATGAAGCGGCATCACCAGTTCCTGTGGGAAAATAGAAGTGGCCACCAGCTAATGTAACAAGAGAGTCCTCCTTCTTCCAATTTCCTTTACTGCAGCAAGCCCGTGTCCACATGCATTACAGTGTCCTGGTAATCATCATCATAACTTACTGCTATTGTGCTTAAACAGCTACTCTTTCTCCTAAACAGCTTCATCATCAGCCATCAATAATGGAACATGTGGCCAAAAAACAACTCTTCCAAGTTCCAGGTGGGTCAGTCAATTCTGTACCACTAAGTAGATTCTGCTGTCTTTAGGGAGATGATGACATGCACTAAGTCTCACTGGAAGATACCTAGGTAGCATTATTTCTTCAAAAGAGCCATCATTGCTTTGTACTGTCACTTGGCATAGAACGTGGGATGCTCCTCGCAATTCTCCCTGTGCAGCAAGGTGCATTCAAAGGTTGGCACATGGAGCAGCTGTTATGGGCTTTGTCAGTAGATGTCTTGCACACATGGTCAATGTTTTTTTAGCAATGGCGGAGCAGCACCACAGCAACCAAACCAGGTCCAATTGACAACTCCATGTTTCTGTTGGTCTGGTTCCCACACCCAGGACTCATATCCACCTCCTCCACAACCTCCTGCATGGACATCCTCCCATCCCCCAAAAAATCAGATCAGAATGTCACTTCAAATCCCTCCTATCATATGTGAAACATTGCCATACGGTGTGTCAACGACGTTCCTGTGGTTTGATCTGACAGGATTTCCTTGTGGATCAATAGGCATCTGTGTTGTTTCTGGTAATGGCCACACCCCTTGCCTCAGCTGTTTCTAATGTGGTCATTTAACCTTCCTTATTTATTGTTGCTTCTCCCACAATGCTGTGCTGTTTATAGCTTCAGTTTCAGTTGTGGATAGCTGGTGAGTGTCTCTCGGCGGAGTTCCTGGTGCTTCCATAGCCCCTTTTGAAGTTAAGTTTTTCCTTTCCCTTTTTGTATTTTGTTTGGGTTCTGTGTGTTGCATTTCCCTATTGTTTGTATTAGGCCTGAAGGAGATTCCTGTTCGTTGTTCCTTTTTTAGGAACAGGTAGTCTTGTCCCCGCTATTAGTACCAGGGTCCTATAGGGCTAGATAGGACTCTAGGTATTCCTGCCTATGAACACACCTACCTCTGGGGTCTGTACATACTGGTAGTCAGTCAGGATTTTGGTTTGGGTTTTACTAGGAGGTGTCCATCTTCCTTCCCTAGTTCTCAGGCCTGATTCCCTGTTCCCCCATCTCTCTTATGCTCGGTGTGGTGTTTCCCTCTAACATCAAAGCGTGACACGGTGTTAGAGCTAATCAGCCTGGTCAAGAGTAGCCGCACAGTCAATTGGTTTCTAAAGTGTATGAAGCAGCAAATATCCCACAAGCTGTCTCCCCACCAATTTGAACTGGGCAAGATGGTCAGTGAGAATGACAGGAACATTATGGCCACAACACATTTTGAAAAAGTACAGTGGCTTGTAGAAAGAGCTGGCCATTTCCAGGAGACTGTCCTCACATTTCAGCTATTCTTATGTGGCAAGGAACTCTTTCCTGGACTTATCATTGCACCATGCTTGATCCATGACATTTCAACTTGAACATTTTCTACCTTGCATATGCTGTAGCGTCTGTATGAGCAGAGTAATGTGGTGAATGATTTTGTCATGCTTCAGACCACCTCAGTAGGGAGCATGTGTGGTTTAAAGTCAGGCAGTAGCAGCTCATCAGAGACACGTGTTGAATTCTCCAGCCATTCAAAAAGGCTACCAGATTTGTCAATAGGGACAACTACTACATCAGAAGGAACAACTGTGGTCATCCCTCTGATAAATATCTTAGAGCAGATGCGAAGATAATTGATGATGCAAGAAAAGACACGGAAGAAGAACAGCTTATGCATCTTGCAGACAGCAATGTGTGCTATGATGGCATAGCGCTCTCTCAAGTGGTGAGAGCGGTGATGTCATCGCGCACATGGCAGGTCCTGCTGAATAAAGATAGAAGAGAGTGCTGCAGCTCGATCAAGTGGAGGAGGTGAGTTTTTTTTTTTTTTTTTTTACCCGTAAATGGCCATATTCTTTTGCATTCTTTCTTAAGAATGCTATTATTTTCCGATATAACCATGCAAAAAAGGAAAATAATAAAATCTCCCAAACATCAAACCCAGACTTCAGTAAAAAAAAAAGTCTGGGTTCAGGTCTGGATATCCGAACTTGCAAAGTTTGGTATAAACCCAAACTTTGCAATTTGGGTTCGCACATCTTTAATCAGTAACTGTCCCGGTATGCTTTCTCTGATCTCTCTTGCATAGTTATCTCATATCAGAGAGGGTTTTCAGCATTGGAGTCAAGGATCCGTGAGGATTTTTACACACCTCTGGCTGAGTCTTTTGAATAGATCTACCATTGCTGATGTTGCCCCATCATGCCACTGTCTGCCTGGTTACCTTCATGTTACCTACCATGTAGCTGTTGCGACTAGAGATAAACGAATCAAAGTTGACAAAGTGGAATTCGATCCACAATCTTTTGGCTTGTATTAGTAGGGAAAAAAATAGGGCTTATTAGCTGTTGTGTGGCGAAATGAAAAAAATTACAACCCTTTTTGTCGTGTGGTAGTGGCAAAAGTAAAATATATTTGCCGCTCAGCGGTGCAGTTATATGTTTTAAAGCCATTTTTGCTGTGTATTAGTGGCAAACCAAAAATATATTTGCCGGTCACCGGTGCTGTTATCAGCTCTAAAGCTAATTTTGCTGTCTATTAGTGGCAAAATAAAAATATATTTGCCGTTTAGCTGTGATGTTATTTGTGGTAAAGCCTTTTGTGACTGTATTACCAGAAAAGAAAACATAGATTTGCCGCTCAGCGGTGCAGTTATCTGTTCTAAAGCCCTTTTTGTCGTGTGTTACTGGCACAAAAAAGTATTTGCCATTGTGTGCCCCTTGGCGCGCCCAGCTGCGCATCTGCTCTGCGAGAGGATGTGATTTCATCTGGATCAGCTAAGTGTTTTCTCATCATACAAGCAAAAAGTATTATACATTGTTTTACTATATGCTAGCTGTGTTATTCTCTGTACCTTCTTGTAGACTTACGCTGGTCTGGGGTGCTCCAGTATATTGTTTATCATTTCCTTTTATATCTAGATGGTATCTTGATATCAGCTTGATCTTCGTTCTGTATATGGCGTATCTATTACCGTTCATGAGTATTACTTCTGTACATGGTATTTTATTACTACACTGATGTGTGTATATGGCATTTTATTACCATACTAATACTAATAGTCCCCTGATAAACCTTGGATTACCTTTAAGGGGAAACGCATTGGGACAGTGTATGGTGTGTCAAAAAGTGATAGAGCTATATAAGGATAAGTAATAAGGCAGTATAAGGACAGGTTAGCCTAGGTATGTGGGCAGAGTACATCTACCATCAAGGTGAATTTCTGGGCTGAGCAGTGAGGATAAGGGAAAAATTAGGGACAGCTATAGTATATCTGGATGAATTGTCCCACCCGTATCGTATCCCTGACTTTTGCTAACTGTCAATTATCTTGACAGCTTTTTGTACTATAGGTATCATATTCAGCTTTTTGGCTGCTTGATTAATTTTGGATTTTTTTATTGTATGAAGATTAAAAGTTACATTTTAGGAAATTGCCCACAGTGACTTCTTTTTCAGAAACAACCCTTTGTTGGCATGGCCCGGGAGCAGGCCCTGTGTCCTCAACCTGCTTCTGTCCTTTTCTGGTCCCTCACCCAGAGAAGTAATATATGCTGTGGGCTCAGCCCCACTATACAGCGAGGACGAGCTACTAGAAGACAGCCAGCAGCTACTGCCCAGCCAACATCTGGAGGAGACATCAACCGCTTCATCCGCTAGGCGGGCGAGTAGTGATGAGGAAAGTGGCATGGCAGCTGCTATTGCTGACCCAGAGACGTTTGAGGAGGACATCAGTGACGTGCAGACAGTACTCAATGATGATGATGTAGCTGATCACACTTGGGAGTTGGGTGACGAAGGGGCTTCATCATCATAGGGAGAAGAGGGTGGAAGCTTGCACGTGAGGCAGCAGCGGAGCCAGCAAGTTGCTAGTGTGTCCGGGAGTCAGCAGGGTCGCAGCAGTGGGAGGTTGGGAGCAAAATGTGCCTGGGGTAGACCACCCACTTTGCGGGAGCCTTCCTGCCTGAGAAGTAGCGATGCAGGGGTTCACGGAGGCAGCAGCGGTAGCAGTCAGTCGGTGCGTAGTGTTGGGGGTAAAATCACCTACTCGGTGGTGTGGCAGTTTTTTTTATTAATCAGTTTAGACATAGTCTTATTATGGTCCTACCTTATAGGGCGGCCCCCACTGATGCCAAGGCACTTTATTTTGTTTGTCGGCTCTTGGCCCCGTTGATTTCCACGCCTTATATTATAATGAGCCAACTCGGTTTACTAGGCGGAGACCCGCAGTTTTACTGGGGGCCATTCTCTTCTCCCTGGCTGTGAGCGCATCCAATCAGAGCGCTCTGATTGGATGTTCTCGGGGGATCTTTGGGGAAAAAAAACGTGACATGGTATCAGTGGGGGCCACCCTATAAGGTAAGACCATAATTAGACTATGGTTAAACTGATGAAAGCTCCTCTTTAAGCCGCCAGAGGAGGTGACCATGGCCATATGTAGAATTTGTTGGCAGAAGGTGAAGCGTGGCCAGGGTGCCAATGTTGGCACCATGGACCTGCGTCAACATATGCAGCGTCAACATTAAAGTGGCGTGGGAGAACTGTGGCTCCAATGTGGTGTCCCAGCCTGCCGCAGCAACCTCTGCATCACCCAGAGGCACGCACCATGTTTCAGGCAGTCAAGGCTCCACCACCTCAGCCAAAGGGAGCTGTCTGTCCTTCCCATCATCTGCTGGTCCTGATGATCCTCCTCCTGCTCCTCCTACTCCAGGTCAGTAATTCCATCAGCAATCGATCACCAAAGCGATTGCCAAGAGACAACAGTATGCATGCACTCATCCAATGGTGCAGAAGCTGAATTTGCTCCTGGCCAAGTTGCTGGTGCTGCAGTCCCTCCCTTTCCAAGTGGTGAATTGCACCTTTCAGAGAACTTATGGCTTGTGCCGAGCCGAGGTGGAGTGTCCCAAGCCATCATTTTTTTTTTGCTAAAAAGGCAGAACCAACCCTGCACACACATGTACAACAGAAGGTGGGCCAGTCCTTGACCATGTCAGTGTCTTCCAAAGTGCACGGCAACGTCGACATGTGGAGCTGTAACTACGGTCAGGGACAATACATGTCCTTTATGGCCCACTGGGTAAATGTGGTTCCTGCACAGCCACACCAGCAACTTGGCCAGGTGACAGTGCTTCTTCCTCCACGTTCTCACGCCGTTGGTCCTGTGACAACGTCTGTCTCTGCCTTGTCATCCTCCACCGTGTGCTTAGCCTCCACTGTGGCGACAATTCACAGTGCCCCTCCAGCATACCACATGTGCAGGGCACGGCGGTGTCACACTGTTCTGCACCTGGTTTGCCTGGGCAAAAGGAGTCACACAGGGGAGGAACTGATCTGTGTCCTTCATTCAGAAATTTAATCCTGGCTTTCTCTGGGAAAACTGAAAATCAGAAACATGTTGACCGACAACGGGGAAAAAACGGTGCTGCATCAAAGAGGGCTAACCATGCGCCCTGCATGGCACATGTGTTCAATCTGATTGTCAAGCGGTTCCTGAAGTCTTCAACCAAACTACAAGACATCCTAAAAATGGCCAGGAAACTTTGCATGCCCCTTAGTCACTCATATACCACAAAGCAAACCCTCCTTGAGCTGCAGAACATCATCCCCCAACATAGGCTGATATGCGACATTTCCAACCGTTGGAATTCCACCTTCCATATGTTAGATTAACCGTATGAACACAGAAAGGCCATCAACGATTTCCTGATGATCCAAGCAGACAGGATTACTCCCCTGTGTAACTTCGATGTCAGCCAGTGGCAGCTCATGCGTGACACCTGCCGTTTGCTCAGGCCCTTTGACGAGGCCACTTTATTTGTCAGTCACCGGGACTACAGGATGAACAATGTAATTCCACTGCTTCATGACCTGGAACAGATTCTGGTAAGTCTGGCTGGTCAGGGGACTGGAGATGTGGCGCCTAGATCTTGCGGCCGCATGAGCCCTGTGGGGGCTGAACTGGAGAAGGAGGAGGAGGGCATTGGAGCACTAGCAATGTGTAGCCAAATGGTTGTTTTTTCTACACATGGAGAGGAAAGGAGGAGCCAGAGGAGCTACAGGGTGATGAGGAAGATGAGGCAGAGGGCACAGACACAACCAGAGGGAGGACAAGCTGAACCACTATAGAGACATCATATGTAGTCAGTTGGCCGCTGCCTATCTGCGCCATCGTCCATCCTCTTGCAGGGCTGACCGGGGGGGCCCTCTGTGATCACGTTCCACTTCCATGGCTTCTGGAGGGGGTGGGGTGTCAGGAGCAGTTCCAGCTCCATCAGCAGCAGCCTGAGTCTAATGTTGCTGATGAGCAGCTTTTTTCACCCAACTAGTAAAAAAACTACTCCCCAGCAGCACCATCTAGAACTGGAGCAGAATCTGAACCAGCAGATGGTGCCATACTTGGAGTGCACCTTACCATTCGTCATTGAAGATCCGCTGGACTACTGGGCAGCCAAGCTGGATTTGTGGCCATAACTGGCCGAGGTTGCCGTGGAAAAGCTGTCCTGCCTGGGCAGTAGTGTGGCATCAGAGCAGGTGTTTAGTGTGGCCGGAGCTATAGTTACCCCAAGAAGAACCTGTCCACCCAAAATGTGGAGAGACTGACCTTTGTCAAGATGAAGCAGCTGTGGATCAGCCAGTATTTCCACCCACTAATGCCTGATACATCAGACTAGATCATCCATGGTGCCACACCAACACTTTGACAAAAGAGAACGGTTTCTTTTGGCTACATGCCTCAGCTACTGTTCCGATGCTGCCAACCGCCTGATGCCACACATCTGATGCATAGTGCTCCTTCTTTCACCCACCATCTTCAGTAGGTACTGGTATTGCCACCCACCTCCACAATATGTCACCTCACCACTCTGTGGCCCCCTAATGCTGCTACCACCTCCAGACTATGTCACCTTGCCACTCTACTGCCTCCTCATGCTGCTGCCACCCCCACACTCTGTCATTGTGCAGCCACTCTGTGGCCTCCTGATGCTGCCTTTTCCATTTGGTGTATCCCTCCTGGAACATCAACCCTGTTACAAATCTTTGTGTCATCAGCAAAAAGACACACCTTACCATCGAGGCCTTCTGCAATTTCGCTGATAAAGATATTAAACAATATGGGTCCCAGAACAGATCCCTGAGGTACCCCACTGGAAACAAGACCATGGTCTGAATATACTCCATTGACTACAACCTTCTGTTGTCTGTCCCTCAGCCACTGCCTAATCCATTCAACAATATGGGAGTCCAAGCACAAAGGCTGCAATTTATTGATAAGCCTTCTAAGTGGGACAGTATCAAAAGCCTTACTAAACTCCAGATAAGTGATGTCTACTGCACCACCGCCATCTATTATTTTAGTCACCCAATCAAAAAAATCAATAAGATTAGTTTGACATGATCTCCCATGATCTCCACTGTTTTTCATATTTTAATCCATGGGATTTTAGATGTTCCACAATCCTCTCCTTAAGTATGGTTTCTATTAATTTCCCCACTATTGATGTCAGGCTTACTGGCCTATAGTTGCCCGATTCCTCCCTACTACCTTTCTAGTGAATGGGCACATTTGGTAATTTCCAATCTTCTGGGACGACTCCTGTTACCAGTGATTGGTTAAATAAATCTGTTAATGGTTTTGCTAGTTCACCGCTGAGCTCTTTAAATAGCTTTGGGTGTATCCCATCAGGCCCTTGTGACTTATTTGTATTAATTTTAGACAGCTGACTTAGAGCCTCTTTCTCTGTAAAGACACATGCATCAAACGATTGATTAGTCTTCCTTCCTAACTGAGTTCCCTTTCCTTCATTTTCCTTTGTAAAAACTGAACAGAAGTATTCATTGAGGCAGTCAGCTAGTTCTGTATCTTCTTCCATATACCTTCCTTCTTTTGTTTTTAATTTGGTATTTCCTTGTTTTAGTTTCCTTTTTTCATTTATGTATCTGAAGAATGTCTTATCGCCTTTTTTCCCTGACTATTTTTTTTCTTCTCCCTGTGCTTTAGAAGCTCTTATAACTTGTTTGGCCTCTCTCTGCCTAATCAATTTGCCTGTCGTCCTCGTTTTTTTTTTTTTATAATTACTAAATGCTATATTTTAGTTTTTAATGATTTTGGCCACTTCTGCTGAGTACCACAGTGGTCTCTTCCTTTTTTTGCTTTTACTGACAAGCATAATGCAATTTTCTGTATACTTCAATAGTGCCACTTTTAAGTAGTCCCATTTCTCCTGGACTCCATTGAAACTATTCCAATCTGATAGGGACTCGTATACCACTAATCAAATTTGAGAAAAGTCAGTTTTTCTAAATTCTAAACCTTTTGTTTTTGTGTGGTGTTACTCAGTCACTGTTTTTATAGTAAACCACTCTGACTAGTGATCACTAGATCCCAAGCTTTCCCCTACAGTAATATCAGATACCAAATTCCCATTTGTGAATACTAAATCTAAAATGGTCTCCTTCCGGGTTGGCTCCTCAACTACTTGCTGTAGAGATAATCCCAGTAGGGAATTTAGAATATCTGTACTCCTGGAAGAACTAGCTATTTTGGTTTTCCAGTTTACATCACGAAGATTAAAGTCTCCCATAATGATAACTTCCCCTTTCAATGTCATTTTAGCTATTTCCTCAACTAGTAGATCATCTAATTCTTTGACTTGGCTAGGTGGTCTATATATAACATCTACATGAGTTATCTTATGATTATCAAGCTGCAAGGTAACCCAAACTGACTCCAAATTGATCTCGCTAACTTGTATTAAATTAGATTTTATGCTATCTTTCACATACAGGGCCAGCCCCCCCCCCTTTCTTGCCTTCTTTGTATTTCCTATATAGAGAGAACTATGGTATTGTTATATCCCAGTCATTACTCCCATTGAACCATGTCTCAGTAACAACCACTAAATCTATATTCTCAGATGCCATTATAAACTCAAGTTCATTGATCTTATTCCCTAAACTGCGAGCATTTGTAGACAAGACTCTGAGCTTGTCATTTCTTAACCTATGTGCAACTGGCATCTTCTGGCATTGTGCCGGGGGGCAGTCGGACTGCTGGATTATCACTCTTTTGCCCCCCTTTCCTAGTTTAAATGCTCCTTAGCAAAAACTTTGAACTGTTCACTGAGGTCATTTGTTCTCTTGAGAGAAAGATGGAAACCATCTTTCTTGTACAGTTCTTTTCCATTCCAACGAGAGCTAACATGAGACACAAAGCCAAACCCTTAGTTCAGGCAGCATTCACCAAGCCATACATTGAATTACTTAATGTGCATCTTCCTGTCATGCTGAAGGTTATGCACAAGCAAAACTGCAGAGAAAGAAACAGTTGATGCAACCTCCGGTATATCATTTCCAAGTGTGTGAAAAGCTTCCTTCACCTTTGAAACCTCAATGCAAGCCAGATCATTTGTCCCAAGATGGAAAATAACATCCACCTCCCTTTCCTGATTTGCTTGCCTAACAATATTAAGGATATGTTGTCTATGCCTGCTAGCAGTAGCACCAGGGAGACATCTCACAACACCATTTTCCTCAAACTTCACACCTCTTATGATAGAATCGCCCACCAACAGCTAAAGTCTTGCATACTTTAGGCATACGACATGATTGTTCCTCACCCACTGTGCCTGAGCCATCCTCCATGTTGCTCTTGTGCTCTGAAAGTGCTGCATATGAATTATGGAGGGCCACAGACTGTGGGAAATGTCTTCTATCAACAACTCTCAGTCTACCAGAACCTGCAGTGACCCATCTTCCATTTCTAGGGGGCCTCTGTGGCAGTGACTTTGCAACATTCCCAGCCTGAGTTTGCTTAACAGTTAATTTACAAATCTCAGAATTTAAAAATGTGATTTACTGCTGCATTATGGAGATGTATTATGTCTACAGATCAGACAACATCCAAACCTCTGAAGAGTGGAACCTGAAATAAAAGCACAACAATTCCTGCACAGAACCAGGTCTGCCATTTTAAAGAGGGGAAAGATTTTAAACAAACAAAACTTACTTTTTTAGATTGTATCCACCTCCAGATTACCTCCTGAATATCTCAGATGCACTTATAAATGCAGCACTTGAGAATGCAGCAAGCTATAATTAGGCAAGCTAATACTATGTTGCTATAAATACACACACTCCCACAAAAGCTCCTCCCCAACAACAAATTTAACACCTTAATCACCAATGCTCATTTCCAATCAGATAATAGCAAGAACCTGTCTAACAAATTCCTTACCTGTTTTGAAGCACAGTGTCTGAGTATCCACCAGAAGCACAGCTGAAGTTCTGCTACAGTGGAAAAGTTCTAAGTTAGTCTAAGTTAGTATCCTGAATATCTCAAAATGCACTTATAAATGCAGCACTTGAGAATGCAGGGAGGTTCTTATATAGTAAAGGGGTAGGCAACTTTCCTATTGGTTGCTAGGGATGTTGCTAAACTCAGACAAAGACATTGCAGCTTTCTCATTGGCCCACAAGCCAGAAGCAAGGGGGGATCATAGGTTCAGATGAAAGAAAAATCTACAATATTTGCGAATACTAATATATAGCACTATATTCTAAATCTTCTCAAATTCCTGAAGTGTCGATATTCACAATTAAAATTTGTGAAGCGAATATCAACAGTAAGTCAGGAGATAGTATTCCTAGAGAGGATACCGCAGCTATTGTGAAGCGAAGGATATGACTATACAGTACAGCAGAGATAGTACATGCCTCCAGCCTGGAGAAACCAGAGGGGAAGATTGATTGTTATAGTAGAAAGCAACCCCCTTATGCAACTTTTGGGCACTAACCTGAGCCGTTGTAGAAGATGCATGCTGTAGATGACTTTTGTGTACATTGTTGACCTTTGGACCAGCTGCAGTAAAGTACTGGGTATTTGTTAAAAGAAATTATCTCATTGTGCAAACTTTTAACCTACTTGCACCCAAGGGTGCTGGCATCATGAACACCAGGGACCCTGCCTTCCCTGCACCTAAAACCATACCACCAAGGGCACCTCAACGAACATCTGGCAGGAGATCCCTAAACACCAGAGTGTGTCCCAAAGGAATCAAGTGCCGTCCTTCCCCTCACTGCACACTGGCCCATGGAGTTCTGCTAAACAATAAGTACCAACTACTACACCCATCAGCCCACCACACATTTCACCCCTGCGGTTTCGGACACTGCATATAAAACTGCTGCTATGAACAGGATTAGAAAACAAAAAAAAACAGCAACAATGTAACAAGAAATCCAAATTTATACATAAAAAAAAAAATGAACAATAAGACAGTTTATAGAATGTCAACGGCAATAAATAATACATCAGGATTACAGGCTGCGAATGGAGGTCTGGTGAAAACATCCCTGAAAGCCAAATAATCTGGAAACAGTGTCAAGGAACAGGTAAGTATAGCTCTCTTCACTAGTCCCACTAAATGGGGAAAGTTAGGAAAAAAAAAATCTGGAAAACCTCTTTATAGAATAATAAATAAATAAAATAATAGAATAAGTCCAACCAAAAAGTGTTGTAAATATTTCATTGCTTTATATTCACAAACATCCTACACTCTGCTGCCTTTTTGATGATTACAAGAACCAGTAGCCGGCAGTCATGTGTTTTATAGCACAACTAGGTGCAATCTGGATGCCTAAGAAACTGTATGAAATAGGCAACTGAAGCTTCTAGACTGCAAGACTAAGCAATCCTACCTCTGGCTATGGCATCTGTGTCACTTTTAAACTTCAGTTGGTGGGCATAGTTAGTTTTATCATCAGAGGGACCCTGTAAGCCAAGGAATCAGTAGCTGCAATCTAAATCTACTGTCAATCTAAATCTATCATTTTATTTCCTCTTGAAAAGAAAAGTTTTTACGCTTTCATAATATCTTTATTCCTCAAACTATAGATAAAGGGGTTGATGACTGGGGTAAACATAGTGTATAGCAGTGATAGGACCTTATTGGTGGTCGATGATAGTCCTTTCGTTGGGACAACATAAACACTAAATAGAGTCCAGTAATATATGGAGACCACAATGAGATGGGAGCTACAGGTGGAGAAGGTTTTCTTTCTGCCAGAACTGGATGGGATCCTTAAGATGGTGACAATGATATTGGTATAAGATGCTATTATGATAATGATTGGCATAATGACTACGGGTATACTTACAAAACCTACCTCGATTTTCACAATAAGGGTGTCAGAGCAAGAATTTTCTAGAAGAGGAATATAATCACAGAAAAAATGGTCAAGAATATTTGGTTTACAAAATCTTAGCGTTGATGTTGTTACGACATAAATGAGCACAAGTGTGAAAGCTACAACCCAGCATAAACAGATGAACTTCACACAATGTCCACTGGTCATTATGGAGGAGTAATGGAGGGGATTACAGATGGCCACATACCTGTCATAGGACATCACTGTGAGAATAAAGCACTCAAATAACACAAAGACACAAAAGAAATACAACTGAGTGATACAACCAGTAAAAGTAATGGTCCCCCCATTATTCAGTAGGATGTGAAGCATGTTGGGGACAATATCAGTGGGTAACAAGATGTCATTGACAGACAATTGTGAGATGAAGAAGTACATTGGGGTGTGGAGGTTCTTGCTGGTGGAAACCAAGGTGATGATCAGGAGGTTCCCACATATTATTATAGAGTATACCACAAGCAGCAGAGAGAACAGGAAAAGTCTTAAAGGTTTACCAGCTTGAAAGCCTAAGAGGAAAAACTCTACGACCGAAGTCAGATTGTTCTCCTGTGTTTAGAGATAAAATAAAATAAATACATTAGAATTAAGAAAAATCATAAAAATGTTAAAGACAGTGAAGTCCTTAATACAGATTAATACAATTTAATCCAACCCTCTCCAACTTATTCCCTATGCTAAACATTCCTTGCCATTCAATGTAGAAGAACAATCGCTCCCTTCTAGAACCCGTGGGCAACAATGTGCCGGGAAAAGTCTGTGAACGGTTAGTAGTGCCCAACTAGCATTTTAAAGGATCAGTGGGAGTTCTGACAGTCGACTTAGAGATGATATTAATTACTATGGCAGGGAAACAAATCAAAGGGTTGTAGAAAGAAAATATAATTCCAGTTCATAAAATATATACATATATATATATATATATATATATATATATATATCAATCACAGTTTCCCATTTTACTGGGTAAAATGGTAAATAAAAACACAAATCCATTTACCAATTAAGGACACAACTAAAACAAAGTCACATGTTGCTCTAAGCAAAGGCGATTTAACAAAGGAGGCAATGACGGTCATCACATTGTAAAGTAATTCTCTGACGCTGAATGTCTTATAAGTCATAGTCATAAGTAAGAAGATCACATCTCCTTTGGAAAATGTTTTACTTTCCACCACTTCTTAAATCTTCCCCATATTGTCTATCCGTAATGACAACCCTAATAAACATTTTTGTGATCGTAACTTTTCCTGATGTTCTGTAAATTATTATATATCTTGAAGGACATGCTGCCCAGAATATGATAGAACTTACAGCAGGTCTGTTCATGTCTTGCTATTGATGAGGATAAAGGTGTCTCCTCGGAGTTACTCTATATTTTCTTCCTTATGTAGAGCTGATCTCTCTGTGAGATGATGTGAGGTCACCAGGCACAATAACATTTCATGTCACATTCCCACCTCTATATATACACAGATAAGGTAAATTGCAGATATTGTTGGCAGTACAGCATCTCTACCATATCTATTGGGAAAAAATGAAAAAGTTAAATGTAAGAAATGAGCTCATTGTCCCCAAGGTCACACGAGGCAGTTTCACTAGCATTACATCATTAGGAATCTGCAATGTCTTAGAGTTTGTAAACAGTAAGAAAAAGTAAAGAAAAAGTTAAACTTTTGAGCAACAGTAAAAGTTGTTATTGCTGCTTGTCCTGTTCCAAGGTGGAGACTGCCATGTAAACAGCTTAAAGGGGTTTTCCAATATATTTTAACTGGTGACCTATCCTCTGGATAAGTCATCAGTATCTGATAGGTGGTTGTCCTACACCTAGGACCCCACCAATCACCTGTTTGAGAAAGCAGTGGCACTCGAAGTAGCGCTGCAGCCTACTCTCAGCCCATCAAGCACAGCACCGGACATGGTATAGCGGCTGTGGTTGGTATTCACTTCAGAGGGCATGAGCAACACCTAGGGCATGCGACCGATCAGTGTAATATCACATAGCCTAGGGGAAGCTGTTAGAAGGCCACAGCACTACTCAGAGCACTTGTGCCTTCTCAAACAGCTGTTTGGCAGCTGTCCCCTGTGTCAGACCCTCACTGATCAGATACTGATGACCTATTCGTAGGATAAATCATTAGTTAAAATATTTAAAAAAAATCCTTTAAAACCCCTTGTAGCTACAGTAGGTGGATGTGCTGTACCCACAACCATGATTGACAGTCACGTGGCTAAAACTAGATTTAAAGGAGATTGTCCAGCTTTTATTAAGTAATGGCTGTGGGGATTCGCTCTGGTAGGCAAGGTGAGCGGTCGCAGAACACAGGCACCAAAAACAGATCCTGATCAAAGTGCAATGTTTTATTCACGCAAGCAGGTTTAATAGTTCAGTAACCAACTTCACCTTAGTTAAAAGTCCTGGTGTTCATTCACACCATGCTTCAGTTTCTGCACAAAAAGTCCAAGTCCAGGCGTGTGTTTCACACTTGGGCAACAGGTCCATGTCCAGGATTTAGTCGACCTGTTTTACCCAAACAGGTCATCAGCATTCATCCAGGCACAGGCCTCCTCCCCCTGCTGCGGTCCAGCTGGCTTTTAAGACAGTTACTGTAGGTGTCGGCAAAGCCCGGACCGGCACCTAAGATCCAGTCCGGTTCTTGACCTCACCTGGCTGTCAATCAGTCCAGCAGCACATGCTGGGAGGAAAATACCTTCACCTCCAGACCAGACCTTTCACTGTGTGACATACCCCCCCCTTTGTTCAACCTTAAGGTAATGAACACCTGCCAAACAGTGCACCTGGGACAGGGCATCTGGTTTCCCTGTAACTGGCCTGCTGTGTGCTCCACCGTGAACTTGACGTTCTGCAACGACAAAAACCATCTGGTGACCCGGACATTCCTCTCTTTGGCCTGGCTCATCCATTTGAGAGGGGAGTGGTCGGTCACCAGGGACTTGAGTGGCCATTTGCTAACCAGGCATTCTCTCTCCACTATACTGTACCTGGTCTTGGCTGGGGTGAGCTTGCGGCTCAGGAAAACAACGGGATGCTCCTCACCGTTGATTTCCTGAGACAGTACAGCACCAAGGCCTACTTCGGAGTCATTAGTCTGTACCACAAACTCCCTCTTAAAGTCGGGTGTCACCAAAATTGGTGAGCCGCACAGTGCCAACTTTAAAGCTGAAAAAGCCTCTTCCGCCTGATCATCCCAGTGAACTATCACTGACTTCCGTCCCTTCAAGAGCCCTGTTAATGGCGCCGCTAAAGTAGCAAAGTGGGGAACAAAACTCATGTAATACCCCACCATCCCCAGGAACAACTTTATTTGCCTGGTTGTGGCAGGTCGTGGCCAGATCTGTATCACCTCTATTTTACTCATATGGGGTTTGATGACTCCGTGCCCGATGACATACCCTAGGTATCATGTTTCCTCAAACCCTATAGCACATTTTTTTGGGGTTAGCGGTTAGCTCAGAGCTCCGTATGGAGTCCACTATGGCCTGTACTTTTGCCAGGTGACTCTCCCAGTCGGTACTATAAACAACAATATCTTCGAGGTAAGCTGAGGTGTACTGACGATGCAGATGAAGCACAATGTCCATTAACCGCTCAAATGTGGCGGGAGCACCATGCAGGCCAAAGGGTAACACCTTATACTGATACAGCCCCTCAGGTGTGATAAAAGCAGTTTTCTCTTTGGAAACCTCTGTTAAGGGCACTTGCCAGTACCCTTTTGTGAAGTCCAAGACAGAAAAATACTGTGCCTGCCCTAATCGCTCAATTAACTTATCCACCCGGAGCATGGGATAGGCATCAAATTTAGAGACCTCATTGAGTTTATAGAAATCGTTATAGAACCGTAACGTCCCATCCAGCTTGGGTATCAGGACTATTGGGCTGGCCCACTCATTCTTGGACTCCTCAATGACATCTAGCTGCAGCATCAGCTGTCCTTCATCCGAGATGGTTTGTCGCCGAGCCTCGGGCACCCTGTACGGCATTAACCGGACTTTCGCCTGGGGCTCTGTGACAATATCATGGTGGATTATGGAGGTACATACCGGGAGGTCAGAGAACACATCCCTGTTCCGACTAATGAACTCCCTGGCCTCCTAAGCTGTTTAGAGGAAAAGCTGTCAGCGATGCATACTGTGGCAGCCGCTTCATCTGCAACAGACAAAGGGGCCGGAATCTCTTCCCCTAGACAAACTGTCCACAGGCCGTTCTCAGTACAGGTCTCCCTATCCTTCCAAGGCTTCAGTAAATTGATATGGCAGACCTACTCCGACTTCTGTCTACGTGGCTGGCATATCCTGTAATTTACATTGCCTACTTTCTCTAGTATTTCGTAGGGCCCCTGCCACCTAGCCAGGAACTTACTGTCTACGGTCGGTACAAGAACCAAGACCCGATCTCCTGGGTTAAAGGTCCGGTCCCAAGCCGCTCGATTATAGACCTGACTCTGGGCTCGCTGAGCTGCCTCCTTATACTCTTTAACCAGTGGCAACACTGTCTCTATCCATTCTTGCATTTTGGTGACATATTCAATGACACTGTTATGCAGAGTGGGTTGTTGTTTCGACGCCTCCTTGGCTACGTCCAGCAGCCCTCGGGGATGTCTACCATATAGCAGTTCGAAGGGCAAGAACCCGGCAGAGGCCTGCGGCACCTCTTGCACTGCGAACATTAGATAGTGCAGAAGAAGGTCCCAGTCCCCCCATCTTTGGACACAACTCCCACTGATCCGTTAAAAGTGGAGTGGAGGGGGGTTGTCACTACAGTGCTGCTCCCATTAAAGCAGATCTGTTTACAGGTTCAAGAGAACATCAGCAACAGCATTTTATACACTAGGGACATGCTGAGCAGAAAAACAGATTTTAAAATGTTGACACCTAATAACTAACCACCATAGATCCACCAGAAACTGCTATGAAGAATAAGTATGGTTAACAACATGGATCACAGACAAATTATCTGTCTAAAACCACCTTTGATTTCACCATGTGATCCACCCAATCCTTAAGGGAAGCATCAGCACACCAAGATGAACCAAATATTTCACCGAAGCCCTTAGAAACTGCAGGATCAGTGAATAATTCAAAGCTTGTGTTTGAAACCAGATTAACCCTAAAACAAGTGTGACTACTGTACAAAGCCAAAAAGGTATGCCACACTAAAATGTGTCAGGTGTTCTCCATCAACCTACATCTTGATTCTAGTCAGCAGAATGGATGTATATAATGCAACAGAAGCAGCATCCTTTAGCCCAACACACCCAATGGTACTTGGGAGCTCTACTGAAAAACCTACTAAAGTTTAAAAGATCTAATTTATTGTTAAAGCACAACAAAGAAAACAACAACCACACATCTCTGGCTCACTGTCCACATTTAACCCAGTCACAGAAGAAGAAGTCTCCAGGCTCCTCTCTTCTTCTTGTCCTACCACATGAACTTCTCACCCCATTCCCTCACACCTAACAAAAACTACTCTGGTCCACAATGTAGTCTCCAAATCTCACAGATGGGTGCCCCTTAGTAGGCTGCGTGGACCTTCTTACTGGCAGAGGCTCTTTCTGCCTTGGTTCAGGGGGGCCAGAGGATTCCACAGGCTCTGGACCCCTTTCAAGTACACCCTGGGACTGGTCATCCTGGGGTTGAGGACTAGCAGGAACTGGAGCACCAAGTACCACCAAGTTCAAGCAGGGTATGAGGAACCAATGAAGTGGCTCCTTGTCATGTAACAGGTTTTCAACAATCCGCATAGGATCAACAGGTTGGGCTGACAACTCAGGCTCAGGAGACTCTGGCTCAATGTCCCCTGCTGCAGTTTCCTCTTCTATGCAGGGTTTTAAACGATTCCTGTGTACAATTTGGGAGCCTTTACCTTCCCTGGAAATTTGATAAATGTGGGCCTCAGCATTAGGAATAGCAGTTATGACGTAAGGAGTCCTTTCCCACTTACTGTTCAGTTTACTGGCTTGGTGGTTATTCTTCAGCCACACCACGTCTCCTATAGCTAGAGGTTCTGCATGAGCAGCCAGGTCATAGTCTCTCTGCAGTCGTTCTCGGGCACTTTCCATGCACTCCTGAACAATCTCCTTGGCATTAAGGAGATGTCTTTGATGCTCCACCACCCAATCAGTCTTTGGTAGTGGATTGATGACATCAGGCACTTGTACATCCAGGGAGTGGTCGGCAGGCAGCCTCCCTTGATGGTCGAACATCAAATAGAATGGCGTGCACCCGGTGGAACAGTGAATTGTATTGTTATAGGTATACATAAGTTGTGGCAGCAGAGTAGGCCTATTACCCCTTGTCTCAGGGGGTACTGCTCTCAACATTTCAATGAGAGTTTGATTCATCTTTTCACAGAGTCCGTTACCTTGCGGATGATAGGCTGTGGTCCGGACCATCTGGCAATTATGTAGCAGGCACATCTCCTGGAACAACTGTGATTCAAACGCAGACCCCTGGTCGGTGAGGATTTTCTCTGGGCAGCAGTAGGCCAGGAGGAAATGCTTCCAGAATGCTTCTGCCGCAGTCTTGGCTGTCAGGTCCTTCACAGGCACTGCTACAACAAACTTAGTGAAGTGATCAATAATGGTCATGGCATAAGTATAACCTGAGCGACTTGGCTCCAACTTCACATGATCAATGGCAACAAGCTCCAGGCGCTCTCTGGTCATGGCGCTCACTTCTCCCGACGGCACAGGCAGTACATTCCCGGCACCATTTTTCAATGTCTTCTCTCATCCCGATCCAATAGAACCTTCTGCGAAAGGTGGCCTCAGTTTTCTGCATGCCGAATTGTCCGGACCGGTTGTGGTACATCTCTAATACAAGACTGGCGTCTCAACGTGGTATGAGGATCTGGTACATCCTATCGCAGGACACTGGATCCAGGCTCCTTCTTAGCAACAGGCCTTTTTAAAGGAAGAGTTGGTGGCGATGTCTCCACAGTTTCAATAGTTCTGGGTGTGCACTTTTCCTGCGGACTCTTTCAAGAGTTCTTCCACTAGTAAGGAAGTCGAGCAGTTCACCGAGGACTCTACTTTCTGACTGGAGCTTAATCCACCTTTCTTGTTCGCCCCTGGACTCAGGAGTATTCAGTGGAGAGGGATTAGCAGCTATTTTCAATGTGAACATTATCTTGTTGAGCAAATTTGTTGTAAAACCCCGGCATTTCCACTTCTTCCCAGGCATCCTTTAGTTCATCTGGTGCTTCTGTAGTGGGAAGCCGAGACAGGGCATCAGCATTATCATTTGAGCGGTCTGCCCTGTATTTCACAGTGAAGTCATAGTTGGCAAGGCGGGAGGCCCATCTCTGCTCCAGGGCCCCTAACTTGGCTGTATTCAGATGCGCCAGGGGATTGTTGTCAGTGAAGGCGACAAATGGAGTGGCAGCAAGGTAGTCCTTGAATTTTTCCATCACAGCCCACACTAAAGCAAGGAATTCCAGCTTGAAGGAACTATAATTCTGATCATTTTTCTCAGCTCCCCTCAGGGTTCTGCTGGTGTAGGCAATCACCCTTTCTTTGTTGTCCTGCACCTGAGCCAACATGGCTCCCACGCCTCTTTTACTGGCATCCGTATAGAGGTGAAATGGCTTCTGATAATCTGGGTAACCCAGGACAGCTGGTTCGGTCAGCTTTTTTTTTAGGAGCTGAAAGGCAATCTCCCGTTTTTCATTCCATTCAACGGGGATAGGAGTCTTTGGACTCTTTTTGGGTTGCCCCCTTAGGAGTTCCTGGATCCGCAATCTGTGCAAAATGCGGGATGAAGCGTCTGTAATATCCTGCAAATCTGAGGAAACTTCTCACCTCCTTCATGGTGGTAGGAGTAGGCCAATTACAGACAGCAGCAAGTTTATCAGGATCAGGCTGGACTCCTTCTGCACTAACAACGTGTCCCAGGTACTTTACCACAGGTTTCAGCAGATGGCACTTGGACGGCTTGATTTTAAGGCCATAGTTAACGAGGACTTGAAACACTTCAGCCAGATGTTTTAAATGATCCTCATATGTCTTGGCGTAAATAATGACGTCATCCAAGTATAGCAATACGGTCTCAAAGTTTTTATGGCCTAAACAACGCTCCATCAACCGCTTGAACGTCCCTGGAGCATTACACAGTCCGAAAGGCATGTAGTTGAATTCAAACAGGCCCATAAGCATAGTGAAAGCGGTCTTTTCCCACTCTTCCGGGGCCATAGGTACTTGCCAGTATCCACTGGTTAAAGGGATTCTGTCACCAGTTTTTGACCCCCACATTCAAAAATATGGTTATGTGCATGGAGCCCTTGTGATTCCTAATGTGATCTTATAAGCTAAATCTGTAGGCTCATTTAGTGTAAAAAACGTTTTATCTAACCTGTCATTCATCTCAGTAAGGTGCCCAGGGGGATGCTCATGTCTTCCAGATGCCGCCCGCACCCGCCGCCGTTGGTGCCCAGCTCCTCCTCTGCTGTCATCAGCGACGCCTCAGAATCATTTGCTACTCCTCCGGCTCTCCCTCACTCCCTCCTCCTTCTTCTCTAACATCCCGCGCGTGCGCACAGGCCTGTGCCTGATGCGCCCGTGCGGACTTCTCTGTTCGGCTTCATTGAGCGAAGTGCGCATGCGCCTTCAGGTCCTCAGCCTCCCAGGGGTCCACCTGGACCACAGCCCTCAAGGTCTCTTGCAGGGACAAAGCAAAATCACGGAGTGACTCACCGGGCTGTTGCTTCAATTGGCTGTCTATAATAGTTTTGTTCTCTACAGTAAGGCTGGGAGAACAGGATCCTTCCTCAAATTTCAGGAAGAGATCATCGAGAACCTCCTGTATCCAGGAGGTTCCGTGGCCCCAACCACCAGTGTAGTGAGCCGTCTACACGAGCGACATTTCCCCAGTGTCGTGTCACGGACGGTGTACAGGAAACAAGACAAAGCAACATGCATATATGACTCACTGGATCCAAAGCTAAGGAACCAAGAGGGAGACCCCTGCACAAGACCTAGCACTTTCCCTGGCTGCTCAGCCTATGCAAAGATCCCAAAGGTGGATGGTTGCATATCCACGTACCTCGACTATATAACCCCTGAACACCCTACAATAGTGAGGGGACACGACCACCGGCTCCCTGCACCAGACACGGAGGGAGTCAGGGTCACCTGGGATCCAGCAAACAGAAAATAACAGATAAATGTACAGCACTTAACTTTGTAGCAGACTGGGAAACAGGATCAGCATGCACACACACTCCAGGAGGAAGTATAAGCCGCCCAGTAATGCATTATGGGGAGGAATTTAAAGGGAAGCAATCAGTCCAACTACATGACAGCTGAGAGAGGCTAACGAGATGAGGAACTGAACAGCACAACAAAGAAAACTCAAGGAGGAGGTTCTGAAAGGCTTCTGTCAGAGCTTCTCAGCTGTCTGTTTGTGACATGTCGTTGCTGGTACCTCAAACCAAGCGCCACCCCGAAAAAGATGTTGTGTCTGTAGCAAGAGTGACACCCGCTATTTCTGTCCTGACTGCTCTGACCACCCTGCCCTATGCTTAGGCGAGTGTTTACGGAAGTACCACACACAGGTACACTATTAGCATAGGGATTGCATCTCACAGGACAGGCTCTTAGGGCCCTTTCACTAACAGCTGCTGCAAACCTCTCCTTTCACCTGGGACAAAGTGCATAATGTACTTCGCCACATCTCTGGGCGATTTGCGCTTTGCACAGGTAAGCAAAAAAGTTAATGTTCCAAAGGTTCAATAAAGTTTATAAAAGTTAATGTTCTGTTTCAAATGTTATATAAAGTTAATGTTAATAAATTTATTTCGTTGCGGCCTGTTTTTTTTTTGTTTTGTTTTGTTTTTTTACCTTCTAGGTGGACCAACCGATTGACCAGCTGCAGCACTGATGTGCATTCTGACAGAAGCATTGCACTGCTGTCAGATTACACAAAAGTCGGTGTATGCGGCGCTGCAAGACGAGATTTATCCTCTGCAGTAAAAAAGATCTGTTTGCCGAGGCTTATGAGCTGAGGGGCGGTGTTCATATGCTTTGGCAAACATTTTTTTCCAAAAAAAAAGATTCCGGCAATGATTTATTCATCCACATCGATTGATGTGAATGGAGAAATCGGGTTTGCCAGGGCATACGAGCTGAGTGGGTTTGGATGTTGGGCGGAGCCAGGGGCGTAGCGTGGGGGGGGGCCGGAGGGGCCGTTGCCCCGGGCGCCAAATTGCAGGGGGCGCCAGGCAGCCGAAATTTCAATGAGGGCTACGGGAGCCTATGGCTCCCGTCCCCTCCGTTATGCTCCATAGGCTTCAGGCCTAGTGGCCTGAAGCCTATAAGGCAGTAGAGCGATGCAGGACTCGGTCACGATAACCTCACTGTGACCTCCTGCGTCGGGTCTCGCGAGATGACGCGATGACGCGGCGCAGGAAGGCACAGTGAGGCGTTCGTGACCGCCTGCGGCGGGAACAAGCAGGGATGGAGATGGGTAAGTATTTTTTTTTTATGTTACCTTTCCTAATTGCAGTGCAGAGGCTCTGGGGGCAGTATGGGGGGTGGGAGAGGACTGGAGCAGAAAGGCTATGGCATTGGCATAGTAATAAGAGGGGGCCATTACATTAATAACAAAGAGGGGGACATTATATTAATAACAAAGAGGGGGCCAGTACATTAATAACAAAGAGGGGGACATTACATTAGCAAAGAGGGGGCCAGTACATTATTAATAAAAAGGGGGGCATTATATTAATAATAAAGAGGGGGCCAGTACATTACTATTAATGTAATGACCCCCTCTTCATTATTAATGTAATGACCCCCTCTTCATTATTAATGTAATGACCCCCTCTTTGTTATTAATGTAATGACCCCCTCTTTGTTATTAATGTAATGACCCCCTCTTTGTTATTAATGTAATGACCCCCTCTTTGTTATTAATGTAATGACCCCCTCTTTGTTATTAATGTAATGGCCCCCTCTTTGTTATTCATGTAATGGCCCCTCTTTATTAATAATATAATGGCCCCCTCTTTATTATTAATATAATGACCCCCTCTTTGTTATTAATGTAATGACCCCCTCTTTATTATTAATATAATGACCCCCTCTTTGTTATTAATGTAATGGCCCCCTCTTTGTTATTAATGTAATGGCCCCCTCTTTATTATTAATATAATGGCCCCCTCTTTATTATTAATATAATGGCCCCCTCTTTTTATTAATGTAATGGCCCCCTCGTTGTTATTAATATAATGGCCCCCTCTTTATTATTAATGTACTGGCCCCTCTTTATTATTAATGTACTGGCCCCCTCTTTGTTATTAAAGAGGGGGCCAGTACATTAATAATAAAGAGGGGGCCATTATAATATACAGGGGGAATAATATTATGGGGAATGAAAGCTATCTGTCTGGCTCTAGCTCAGTATTGGGGGGCAGCAGGATGACAGTGTTGAGACACCAGGAAGGAGAGCATGATAGTAAAGTGAGGAACCTAAAATTTTTTCGGTGAAACTCTGCAGAGACGAGAAGCGTCTGAAAGAAGTTATCATGGCGGTCTTATCTCTGAATGAAGACGTCGAGGAGAGTCTACATCACAGGAGACGTCACTGGATGTAACAGGTATGGTGCGGTATTCTACTGTAATAATAATGTCCATCCACATATCTGTTTCATGGTAGGGTTGAGGGAGAAGATTGAGAATTTGGCCCATACTGCCGCATTCTGGCCCCAGACTTCAGGTCACACTGTGTGTGTTCTGAATTCTGGGGCCTCACACCCATCTACTACATTATCTGTACTCAGAGAGTTATCTCTGTGTTATCTGAGGTGTTACATAGGACTGCTAGTGATCTACTATAGTATCTGTTAAAAGTGGCGTGCCTGGGGTAGGCGCGGGGGGGGCGCAATTTTTGGCTTGCCCCGGGTGCTGGCAACCCACGCTACCCCACTGGGCGGAGCTCCTATGTCCTGGCAGACGCCTTTCCCCTCCTTTTTTTTTTTTGCACATTTTTTGGCAGAGATTTTTTCATCCACATTGATCGATGCGAATGAAGAAATCTGTGCCGTTCATTTTTTCTTTCAGCCCAGAGGCTGAACGAAAAAAAATATATCTCATTACCCGTATGCTCAATATAAGGAGAATAGCAAAAACTCCTAATGCTGGCCATACATGTAATGATTGCGGAGACCCTCAAATGCCAGGGCAGTACAAACACCCCACAACTGACCCCATTTTGGAAAGAAGACTCCCCAAGGTATTCGCTGAGGGGCATATTGAGTCCATGAAAGATTGAACTTTTTGTCCCAAGTTAGCGGAAAGGAAGAGTTTCGACAGTGTTTAACGATGTTCATGACAAAAATTAACGATGTTCATGACAAAAATTACAGTGGATTAACGTTTGCGGCACTGGAGAAGATAGAAAGACACTGGAGGGGAGGCAACTATATTTCAAAGATGTCAAGAGCTGAATCTCAACGTATTTATGACTTTGGAAGTCTACGTCCAGCAGGGCTAAATGCCGACCCCATTTTGGAAAGAAGACACCCCAAGGTATTCCGTGAGGGGTATGGCGAGTTCATGTAAAATTGTATTTTTTGTCACAAGTTAGTGAAATATGAGACTTTATTTTTTTTTTTCTTACAATCATATTCTGCTAACTTGTGACAAAAAATAAAAACTTCCATGAACTCACTATGCCCATCAGCGAATACCTTAGGGTGTCTACTTTCCGAAATGGGGTCATTTGTGGGGTTTTTCTACTGTCTGGGCATTGTAGAACCTCAGGAAACATGACAGGTGCTCAGAAAGTCAGAGCTGTTTCAAAATGCAGAAATTCACATTTTTGTACCATAGTTTGTAAACGCTATAACTTTTGCGCAAACCAATAAATATAAACTTATTGCATTTTTTTTATCAAAGACATGTAGAACAATTTAGAGAAAAATGTATATAGAAATGTAGTTTTATTTGAAAAATTTTACAACTGAAAGTGAAAAATGTCATTTTTTTGCAAAAAGTTCGGTCAATTTTGATTAATAACAAAAAAAGTAAAAATGTCAGCAGCAATGAAATACCACCAAATAAAAGCTCTATTAGTGAGAAGAAAAGGAGGTAAAATTCATTTGGGTGGTAATTTGTATGACCAAGCAATAAACCGTCATGGGGAGGGGGGCCCCCTAACTCTTTGATCCCGTCAAGAATCGGGGGCTGAAAAAGCACAGCAGCCCCCGATTGGAGAGGTAGGGAGCTCCCTCCCTGTTAACTTCTTCCATACAGCAGTCCCTAAGGACTGCAGCATGGAAGGGGTTAAACGTCTGACATCTGTGCCAGCACAGATGTCAGCCATTTCAAGCAGAGTGTCAGCAATGTGCTGACACTCTGCTAAAACCGCTCGGCCATCCTGAGAGAGGGGGCCGGCGGATGATCGCGCGCCTGCCCGACCCCCAGCACCGCCCATACTGCCGCACCGCCCGCAAAACCCCCCCTGCACAGCCCACTGAGACATCACAAAGAGGGCTGTAGGGGAGGGGGGGGTTAAACTTAAAAAAAAAAAAGCATTTTAAAGTTTCTGATGACCGCGGTCATTGACTTGACCTGCGGTTTGCAGCGATCGCCAATACGGGGGGGGGGGTCACAGAACCCCCCTCGGCATTGACCCAGGGTGCCTGCTGATTGATTTCAGCAAGCACCCAGTTCCGATCACCGCCCGACTCGCAGCGGTGATCGGAACTACACAGGGCATACAGGCCCTGTGTCCTTAAGAGGTTAAAGGAAATCTGTCACCAGGATAATTGCTTATTTCCAGATGTGCCTTTGTACTAGCAATAGATGTTTTTATCCTCTGAAAATGAGCCAGTAAGGTGCCCAGAGGGGCATCACTCTTGCAGGAAGGAGCCCAGACACGCCCCCTGCCGCAATGTGTCCACCCTCAAAAGACTTAAAACCCCTCCCCCACCCGACGGGGATTGAAAAAATGAAGGTAAAAATCTACTTCTGTCAGCTGCAGAGGTGGGAAGGAGGGTGACTTTTTCCCGGCAGCTCACACTCACTTAGGCTCCACTACACTTAGGCTCCATTCAGACGTCCATAGTACATTGCAGATCCACAAATTGCAGATCCGCAATATACCCAGCCGACACCTCATAGAAATGCCTATTCTTGTCCGCAATTGTGAACAAGAATAGGACAGGCTCTATTTTTTTCAGGAGCTGCAGACCAGAAGATCGGGGCCGCGTTCCGAAAATGCGGAATCGGACAGCACACTGTGTGCTGTCCGCTAGTGATGTCCCGAACTATTCGCCGGCGAACAGTTCACGGCGAACATAGCTTGTTCGCGTTCACCGCAGCGGGCGAACATATGCGATGTTCGGTCCGCCCCCTATACATCATTATTGAGCAAACTTTGACCCTGTACCTCACAGTCAGCAGACACATTCCAGCCAATCAGCAGCAGACCCTCCCTCCCAGACCCTCCCACCTCCTGGACAGCATCCATTTTAGATTCATTCTGAAGCTACTTTCTTAGTGAGAGGAGGGAGAGTGCTGCTGCTGCTGATGATCTAATAGGGAAAGCGTTAGCTAGGGCAGTGTTCTGAACTTCTGTGTCTACAGGCTCACCTGCTGTAAGGACAGCGTCCTGGCAGCACCCCAAAAAAAACTTTTTAGGGCGGGTACATCAGTCTGCTTTTTTTAGTTTTTTGTTTTATTTACAGTACAGACCAAAAGTTTGGACACACCTTCTCATTCAACGAGTTTTCTTTATTTTCAAAATTGTAGATTCACACGGAAGGCATCAAAACTATAAATTAACACATGTGGAATTATATACATAACAAAAAAAGTGTGAAACAACTGAAAATATGTCATATTCTAGGTTCTTCAAAGTAGCCACCTTTTGCTTTGATTACTGCTTTGCACACTCTTGGCATTCTCTTGATGAGCTTCAAGAGATAGTCACCTGAAATGGTTTTCACTTCACAGGTGTGCCCTGTCAGGTTTAATAAGTGGGATTTCTTGCCTTATAAATGGGGTTGGGACCATCAGTTGCGTTGTGGAGAAGTCTAGTGGATACACAGCTGATAGTCCTGCTGAATAGATTGTTAGAATTTGTATTATGGCAAGAAAAAATCAGCTAAGTAAAGAAAAACGAGTGGCCATCATTACTTTAAGAAATGAAGGTCAGTCAGTCTGAAAAATTGAGAAAACTTTGAAAGTGTCCACAAGTGCAGTCACAAAAACCATCAAGCACTACAAAGAAACTGGCTCACATGCGGACCGCCCCAGGAAAGGAAGACCAAGAGTCACCTCTGCTGCAGAGGATAAGTTCATCCGAGTCACCAGCCTCAGAAATCGCAGGTTAACAGCAGCTCAGATTAGAGACCAGGTCAATGCCACACAAAGTTCTAGCAGCAAACACATCTCTAGAAGAACTGTTAAGAGGAGACTGTGTGAATCAGGCCTTCATGGTAGAATATCTGCTAGGAAACCACTGCTAAGGACAGGCAACAAGCAGAAGAGACTTGTTTGGGCTAAAGAACACAAGGAATGGACATTAGACCAGTGGAAATCTGTGCTTTGATCTGATGAGTCCAAATTTGAGATCTTTGGTTCCAACCACCGTGTCTTTGTGCGACGCAGAAAAGGTGAACGGATGGACTCTACATGCCTGGTTCCCACCATGAAGCATGGAGGAGGAGGTGTGATGGTGTGGGGGTGCTTTGCTGGTGACTCTGTTGGGGATTTATTCAAAATTGAAGGCATACTGAACCAGCATGGCTACCACAGCATCTTGCAGCGACATGCTATTCCATCCGGTTTGCGTTTAGTTGGACCATGATTTATTTTTTAACAGGACAATGACCCCAAATACACCTCCAGGCTGTGTAAGGGCTATTTGACCATGAAGGAGAGTGATGGGGTGCTGCGCCAGATGACCTGGCCTCCACAGTCACCGGACCTGAACCCAATCAAGATGGTTTGGGGTGAGCTGGACCGCAGAGTGAAGGCAAAAGGGCCAACAAGTGCTAAGCATCTCTGGGAACTCTTTCAAGACTGTTGGAAGACCATTTCAGGTGACTACCTCTTGAAGCTCATCAAGAGAATGCTAAGAGTGTGCAAAGCAGTAATCAAAGCAAAAGGTGGCTACTTTGAAGAACCTAGAATATGACATATTTTCAGTTGTTTCACACTTTTTTGTTATGTATATAATTCCACATGTGTTAATTCATAGTTTTGATGCCTTCAGTGTGAATCTACAATTTTCAAAGTCATGAAAATAAAGAAAACTCTTTGAATGAGAAGGTGTGTCCAAACTTTTGGTCTGTACTGTATATATATTGCAGTTGCCTGCCCGTGTGTGAGAGGCTGCAGGCTCAGTCACAGACAGTACTGTGTGCACACCATTCATACAGGGTGTCACAATACCTTGCAGATAAAAAAGAATTCAAATTATTATTTTTCTGTGATAAAATCCCAGTTGCAAGCCAGTGTGTGTCTGGCCCACAGACTGCACTGTGGCCACTGGCTAGGCCACCACTAATACCGTTACAAGGTGTCACACAGAAATACCTTGCAGATAAAAAAAATCCATTTATTATTTTTTTGTGATATAATCCCAGTTGCAAGCCAGTGTGTGTCTGGCCCACAGACTAGACTGTACTGTGGCCACTTTCTGCTAGGCCACCACTGATACCGTTACAGGGTGTCACTCAGAAATAACTTGCAGATAAAAAAAAATTAGATTTATTATTTTTCTGTAATATAATCCCAGTTGTAAGCCAGTGTGTGTCTGGCCCACAGACTGTACTGTAGCCACTTGATGCTAGGCCACCACTGATACCATTACAGGTGGTCACTCAGAAATACCTTGCAGATAAAAAAAAAAAAAATATTATTTTTCTGTGATATAATCCCAGTTGCAAGCCAGTGTGTGTCAGGCCCACACAGACTGTACTGTGCCCACTGCCCACCACTTATATAGGGTGGCACAGTACCTTTCACGCATAGTACCACTTACCTAAAAATAAATGACAGGCAGAGGTAGGCCACGCCGCGGGGGCCGTCGTGATCGTGGTGCTGTGATTTCCACTGGCCCTGGAATAATGCCCAGTGTTCAGAGGCCACGTACCCTGAACCCAAAAAACTCAGAGAAAATAGTTGACTGGCTTACACAGGACACCCAATCTTCAACAGCTTCCGCTAAGATCCTTGACGCACCATCCTCCTCCAGCTGAGCTTTGGTCACCTGCTCTCAAGTTACCACTCGCCCGCCTGCCGCCACCACCACCACTACCACCACAGCCACCACAGCCGCTTCACTTGATCCCTCAGAGGAGTTATTTACACATCAGTTGGATGAAATTAGTGAGGCAACCATTATTGCCAGGGGATGTAGATAACAGGGATATGTCTCAGTCAGGCAGCATTACACACATGGACGTACAGTGTGATGATGATGATGTTGTACCCGCTGCTGCTTCCTTTGCTGAGGTGTCAGATACAAGTGAAGCGGATGATGATGATGATGATGTGTCCGTGGATGCCACATGGGTGCCTGCTCGAAGAGAAGAAGAAGAGGGGGAAAGTTCAGAAGGGGAGACAGAGAGAAGGAGGAGACGATTTGGAAGCAGGGGGAAGTCGTCACAAGGAGCTAGTGTCACAGTCAGACAGCATGTATCGGCACCCGGGGTCAGCCAGACAGCACGCCAATCAGCGCATGCTGTTGCCACCACCAGAATGCCGCCATTGCAAAGCTCAGCAGTGTGGCATTTTTTTTGTGTGTCTGTCTCTGATAACAGCGATGCCATTTGCAACCTGTGCCAAAAGAAACTGAGTCATGGGAAGTCCAACACCTACCTCAGTACTATTAAACCTACAAACACCTCTCTGTCTAACCTAGACAGCAACACACACCACCTGTATGTCATCTACTCTATAAGCAAAAAACTCAAGTGGAGATAATATATCAAAATATCACTTTATTCTCAGATATAATAAATAAGGGAAAAGACAGGATGAAAAACAGTATACAGAGAGCCGAAGGGCAATATACACAATTGCGGGACCATGTATGTCCACACAAATAAGCATGCATAGCCTACAGGTAGAAACAATTATGGTGCATGAACAGTCAATCCTGCATAGAAAATAAAAAATAGATAGAAATTAAGCCCAACAAGGGGTATATACTATGCAACAGGATCAATTGAATCACTGATTGTTCATGGACCTCACATCAACAAAAGTTATATATACATATGTAGACATCCAAGACTCCAGCATATATAATACAAAAATGTCACATGTAAGTGCGTTCACTGGATGTCAAATTATAATAATGTCCCACAAATGGTATCCTGGGCCTAAAATGGATGTGAAATATGACCATGTATAGATACACCGTAGTACTATACATGGAACGTACCTGAGGACATGATGGACGCAAGTGTAAGCCCAAGAGCGCAAGACCTCAACGCGCGTTTCACCTCAGCGGCTTCGTCAAGAGGTATCAAGTAACAGACTAACAGGGTATATATAGTCTAAATGAGAGTCTAATTTAAGTACCTGGATTGCGGGCACCTGTGGTCCGGTGAAGCGGGTGCGGGAGCACCATAATGCGCGGCGCCATCTCTCAGCGTGTCTCCGTCCGCATACCGCGCATGCGCGGCGCATGTAGACGTCACAGAGCACATTGAGATGACACCGCGCAGCGCATGCGTGATCCACGACCCAATGGAACGCAAGTGAGCCGCAAATCGCAGGGGGCGGATCTTGTCTGACAGGAGGACTATAAACAATATAGTATGTATGGATGTTCACAGAACTAGAAAAGAGTAAATCAAATAACTAGACAGACATCAATATTAGGCCCACGATCACCGAGACGCACCCAGACATCTACAAATAGAAACCACGGAATACCGCGGTATACCTAATAGAATCGTAACCGCCAGTACCCACGGTGACCTGGTGTCGTAATACATATACTACAAGAGTGACATGACCCAGTGAAATTAAATAGACAATTACATAATAGATGAGTCAATCACAGATATAATAATAAGAAGCACTAAAAACAGTGCTATATAGAAATACATCGATGTTGCAACAGCTCACGCCCCATATACAGTGCGTGAGTAACTAAAGACTGCAGCACCGAGTGATACCCATGTGTGTTACTACATATAATAATGATACAATGATAAAATAGTTATAATATATAATTCAAAATCAAAAAAAGATAAGAAGGTGCATCCTGCTGGCAGATAATGCATCTCAAAAAGATAGTGCTATATACACCCTGAAAGAGTGCCAACATACATATAATACCGTGACATGTATATAGAACACCGACATGTGGGGAGGGGATGCCGAGGATGGCCCCGCCGGCAGCAAAAACCTCCCGCGGGGTCAGCCGAGGCATCCCCGACCCACCAGACACTAAAACAGACTCAGGCAGTCATCGGAGACCAGTAATACAGGAGTAATATAATGTAATACAAAGGGAGAAACGCCAACCACGGTTACAATAATGGCATTACCGGCCCGTCACACAATGAAGGGGACCACCAACATAATCATGGTGCTCTCCACAGGAACAAAAGTCAACATTAGCAAGCATCAAAAGGAAAGAAGAGGAACAAGGAAAACCTTGTCCAAGTATAGGTAGGCAGAGAGTGTCCAGGGCGGCACCACCGGCGGCAAAGGCCACCAATGGGGTCGACCGAGACACTCCCAACCGAAACCAACAGTACACACTATACCCACCTAAGATGAAAATATCAAATATCACATCAATTATAGTGTGGGGAATATACATACACAAGGTGCATAGAGTATACCATAAAATACAATTTCCTAAAGGCGCGTCATTAAATGTCCATCCATGGTCTGCCATTCATCCCAAAAGTATCTTCTCCAAGTAGATGGTTAGATCCGCCGACGTATCCCAGGTATACAACATAGACAATCTCGAAAGAAAGAAGAGAATATTATAATACAAAATAATAATAAAACTTACTATACCCTGTTGATTAAAATTTGCGCAATACTTATAGGAAGGAGGGGAAGCTGTTAGATTCGTTCAAGCCATATGGGTTGACAGTATCCAAAATGACAATCCATCTCGTTTCTCTGCGGAGCAGGGCTAGTTTAACATTACCACCCCTAGATCCCAAATGGATTCTATCTATACCTCTCACTGTAAGACCCTGCGGATCAGACCTGTGAAATCTACGGAAGTGCCATGGAACTGCTTTCAATGTGTCATAATCTTTTTCGGGTACTTCTGTGGCTGCTTTGATTTTATTGACGTGTTCCAACACCCGGACCTTAAGAGCCCTAGTCGTCATGCCAATATAAATAAGTTGGCATGGGCATGTGATCAGGTATATGACTGCTTCAGTATTACAGTTGATGTTGTGCAAGATCTTGAAGTTCTTATTGCCGGATGAATCACAGAAGACAGTAGATCGAACCATATATTTGCATGCAGCACATGACCCACATGAAAATGATCCCCATCTAGGACCTTTACTACCAAATATACCTCCTGGTATTTTAGGGATATAGTGGCTTTTGGTCAGAATGTCCTGCAAATTGCGAGACCTTCTCCATGTAATCTGGGGATATGGTGTCAGACACACTGCCAGTTCTCCAACTGTTTGCATTACATGGAGAAGGTCTCGCAATTTGCAGGACATTCTGACCAAAAGCCACTATATCCCTAAAATACCAGGAGGTATATTTGGTAGTAAAGGTCCTAGATGGGGGATCATTTTCATGTGGGTCATGTGCTGCATGCAAATATATGGTTCGATCTACTGTCTTCTGTGATTCATCCGGCAATAAGAACTTCAAGATCTTGCACAACATCAACTGTAATACTGAAGCAGTCATATACCTGATCACATGTCCATGCCAACTTATTTATTTCCACTGGTCTAATGTCCATTCCTTGTGTTCTTTAGCCCAAACAAGTCTCTTCTGCTTGTTGCCTGTCCTTAGCAGTGGTTTCCTAGCAGATATTCTACTATGAAGGCCTGATTCACACAGTCTCCTCTTAACAGTTGTTCTAGAGATGTGTCTGCTGCTAGAACTCTGTGTGGCATTGACCTGGTCTCTAATCTGAGCTGCTGGTAACCTGCGATTTCTGAGGCTGGTGACTCGGATGAACTTATCCTCTGCAGCAGAGGTGACTCTTGGTCTTCCTTTCCTGGGGCGGTCCGCATGTGAGCCAGTTTCTTTGTAGCGCTTGATGGTTTTTGTGACTGCACTTGGGGACACTTTCAAAGTTTTCCCAATTTTTCGGACTGACTGACCTTCATTTCTTAAAGTAATGATGGCCACTCGTTTTTCTTTACTTAGCTGCAGTCTATTCAGTAGGACTATCAGCTGTGTATCCACCTGACTTCTCCACAACACAACTGATGGTCCCAACCCCATTTATAAGGAAAGAAATCCCACTTATTAAACCTGACAGGGCACACCTGTGAAGTGAAAACCATTTCAGGTGACTACCTCTTGAAGCTCATCAAGAGAATGCCAAGAGTGTGCAAAGCAGTAATCAAAGCAAAAGGTGGCTACTTTGAAGAACCTAGAATATGACATATTTTCAGTTGTTTCACACTTTTTTGTTATGTATATAATTCCACATGTGTTAATTCATAATTTTGATGCCTTCAGTGTGAATCTACAATTTTATAGTCATGGAAATAAAGAAAACTCTTTGAATGAGAAGGTGTGTCCAAACTTTTGGTCTGTACTGTATATATATATATATATATATATATATATATATATATATATATATACAATTTTGTTATTTATAAACATTATAATGTGTTGTGTGTTTTTAGGGGTTGTGATATCTTAATTGATTATGGTTTAATGGAGTTTTTTCTAACTATGATATGTATTATTGATTGTGGATATTTATTATTATTTATAATTTTATAGTTAAACAAACCTTTTTATTTATTTATATTTATTGTGAAAATCATACCATTGATTATTCTATTGTATCCCTTAAATATGTGATAAAATTGTATGTTCAATCATGGTGTTTGAATTCTTTCATTTTGTGCACCAGCACCCGGTCTTTGTCCTGCCCTCCAATGTACATAATTTCGCTCTGTGTGAACGGACCTTATGCCTCTGGCTTGTGTTCCGTTGGTGGAGCGCATATCGCGTTCCACTGCAGCAATTTTTCTGGCCACATGATTTAGACACTCCCAGTGGCTCGGCCATTTTGCGCACACGTGCTGTAACCTTGGAGACACCAGTGAACTTACAATGTCTCTGGCTTACGTTCCGTTGGTGGAACGCATATTGCGTTCCACTGCGGCCATTATCTTTAGGCCACATGATTTAGACATTTCCGGTGGCTCGGCCATCTTGTGCATGTGCCCTGCGATCCTGGGGACGCCAGTGAACTTACACACACAATGTTTACTCTACAGGTGAATTACATTATTGATATAATTGTTTTGATAAGTTTATTCAGTATATATATATATATATGACACACTTTTACATGGCCCACTACCTTTGAGGAAGCCGGACTACACCTGTGTTACGGGTGGGGTGCTTCTCTTCATGCTTTTCAGGTCTACTTTACCAGCTCTCTTACAGGTTATGGCTTTTATATTTTTACCTGATTTGGTCTGAATTTGGATTCATTTGATGCCACATTATACTTAATATTAATCTTTTATGTATTTATGTATTGTCATTTGATGCAGCTGGACTTTATATTGTCCCTATATTTCGGACGCTAGTGGACTCTCTATGAGTGTTGGTTTTATTCTTTTACCAACACTCTGTTCTATTGTATACCATTTTGTTATGTGTTAGTGTTGTCTTATAAATATTGTCTTTTTATTTAATGGTATTTGTGGGATGTGCATTTTCTGTGGTGGTCCTTTTGACAGTATCTGAGTCTCCTTTTTTTTGTAAAGTCTCGATTGAGGGGGAGGGCTTTCAAAGCCATTTTATCCACGTTGAATGTCATATGTTTGGGGAGGAAAAGGGACAAAATAAAGTTTCAGTATCTGTGTTACTCTCCTAGTGAGGGAGGATTATCTTTTCCAGATATGGTGTTGAAATACTTTGCTGATCAGTTGAATGATTTAACGAGTTGGAAGAAGATTATCCTGTATATTTCAGAAAGGGTTACGGATGATAAACAGAATGTATATTTACCTTAAACAGGAGTGTCATTTTATGGTCAGCTTTCTAGATACTGTACAAATGAGATGCTAAGTAAATACTGGAAAAAAAATTAAAACGGTAAAAAAAAAAAAAAGTTTGTATTTACTCCATTATGGTATAGTCACCACTGTAATAGGAGTCAGTCACTTAATTATTTTTGCAGAATGCAAAGTAGGGGGATCAGATATATGTTTATTGTCACTGATAATGGAAAAATATTTTAAAGGGTGACACTTTATAACAGATAAAATCTTTAGAATTCTGAAAATGAGGTAAATTGTTTTTAAATTTATTAAGACCGGCATTTTGCACGCTGATCTTCAGTGTCTCTGCATTTCTGGAGAAAACGCAAAGTTATGTGAAGGTGTAGGCCTCTATATAACTTTGGCATTTCCTCCAGCAGGACCTGCAACAAACTTGCCAGAAAATTGGCATAAACGGGAAAAAGTATAGGTATAATCAGAAAAAAATCATTTCATTCATTCGCGAGATATCAGTAGAGATGTCAGAGCAACTGGATTTGTTATATTTTCTCTTAAAGACTTTTCTCTAGTCATCCGACTGGATTTCTCAATCAGAATGACTTGAGCAAGAAACCTTGTGACCTAGTGACTATGGATGAGCAAAACCATGGGTGTTCGGGTTCAACGAGTTCGGCCAAACTTTTTTTCAAAGTTCGATTCAGGTACCTGAACTTGACCCCGAACCCGAACACCATAAAAGTCAATGGGAACCCAAACTTTGGTGCAGTAAAATGGCTGTAAAAAAAGTCATAGAAAGGACTAGAGGCCTACCAGATGTATCCAGATACTATGAAGCGATACAGCTCAATAGATGGCTTGAAATGGCCAAAAAGACATCCAGATGTTCAAGCCATTTGTAGTCATAGCGTAGGGAAGCTTTTTCAAAAACACTTGTGGCTCCCAGATAGGAACATCCAGAATGACAAGACATTAGACCCATTGTTTCGGGGTCTTGGTGAGGTATGGAGAGAAATGAGGGGAAAATTAGCCCCTGATCCATCTCCCCTGCTGCCAGTAAGCCAATTACCAGACCTCCTAAACCATGGCAGCTTGGACAAACTGCATTTATGGAACTCCCTAATGTCGGTAAAGCTGGGAGAAATCACTCCAAATGTCGAAGCCTCCATCCTTTAAGCGCTTCCGAGCTCGATTACCGAATCCCCAGGTTTTTTATTAGCTAAACCTCATATTAAAGCTGTGCGTGGGGAGTTGACAGTTAAGTACCTTCTCCAAAGGTCCTTGACTGAGTTCTAAAAACTAATCTTGTCACCACTCTCTGCTGCTAAGAAAGTGTCAAAGCTCTACCCTGTGGTGGGAGGTGAGGGTGAATCTCTGAAGCCTGTGTACATCAGGGAGTGGGAGAGGGAGTTAGATAAGGTTCTGACAGAAACTGAAGTAAAACAGATACTAAGAGGTTCACATGTTTTTTCTCGATGCACCCGTCTACAGGAGAATCACTTTAAACTCCTATCAAGGTGGTATAAAACTCCAGAATTTTTGTACAAAAGAGGTCTGACGTCTACCAGAGAATGCTGTGAGTTGGCGTAGGGTCCCTGTCGCACATCTGGTGGAACTGCCCACAGATCCAGCCCTATTGGAGAGAAGTAAAAGCACTGTTTATGAAACTCACAACCCCTTGCTTTAAACTTACGTTGGAAACAGTGGCACTTGCGCTCCCAACACCGCAATACTCCCCTTCAAAAAATAATCTAGTCTCACATATCATAGCGGCAGCTAAAGCATTAATTCCTCTACACTGGCTTGATACCAATCCCCCTTCCGTACATGAAATGAAAGCTAAGGTGAATCAAATTTGCAGATTCGAGGAAATGTCTAGCTGGATTGACAGGACACAGAATAAACATGCAAAGATATGGAACCCTTGGAGATCTCTGATGTAGGTGAGCCCTGACTATGCAGATACAACAATCTTAGGACCTAGACTACGATATTTATAGGCTCCCCCCCACCCCTCTCCTTCTTGCTTATGCTCTTAATCTTTACTCTTCCCTCTTTTTCTCTTCTTTCTCTGTCTTCAGTTTTTATTCTGTGATCTGTTTATGGCTTAGCTAGAGAGCGTTATTGACTTTTTGGAAAAAGAAAGTAAAGGATATCCAGGCTCTCTTCAACCTGATTGGTTATTGATTGTAGCCATATTGATCTGTTAAACATTTGGACACATGTATGTTTTTTATACAACTTTAATTGTCTGCTACTGTATGACGTGTGAAGCTCAGTCACAATTGCATTCATTTTGCTGTCATACCAATGCATACTTGTTACTCAATTATATGAAAATAATAAATAAAGAATATATGAAAAAAATAAAAATAAAGGCCTAGAGGGCTGCAAAATTGGAGTAAGAGCAGGACAATTGCCCTGTAATCAAATGTGGATAGGGAAATTACTTAAAATAGTGTAGAATACAAAAAATAAAAAAATAATTATCTTGAACCAGGAGGCAGAGGTCCAAGTGGAGTAGGAGGTTCAGGAGGTGGTGGATGTCGCTTGACGTCCATTATTTGATGTTCTCCTCATTCTTTGAGGGCACACACAAAATTCATAGCCAGATTAACTATTCTATTTCAGTGTTACAGATGCAATGGAGGTGTTTTGCCCCCCAAAAAATGGGTTTATGTCACCCATAGAATTAACAGCCAGATTAAGTATTGGATTTCTGTGTCACGGATGCAAAGGAGGTGTATTGCACCCACAGAATTAACAGCCACATTAAAAGCCTAACACTGTCCCTGCCTGCAGCAGCGTCCTGTCCCTACACTAGTCAGAGCAGAATGGCAGCGCACCAAATGATCCAGCATTTATGCATGCAGGGTCACATGGAATGCCAGCCAATCACAGCCATGCCGATACTAGGTATGAGTGTGATGATGGCTTCCAAGTGCCACTGCCTAAAAGTTGTTTATTGGATGAGCTGCTATCTTTCAACAAGCTTTATTAATCACCCGAACACGGATGTTTGTGGCAAAGTCTGTGTTCGGGTTCTGGTACCTGGACACCGTAATGTTCGGTATGAACCTGAATATTACAGTCCGGGTTTGCTCATCCCTATTGACTCATGCTTCAGTCAGCATGATCTGTTTAGACAAAAAAAATACCTATTTTTCAATCCAAGATATAGTGAGGTAAATGAAAAAGTATAAAAGTTATGGCTGTTGGAACACGGGGAAGAAAAAATAACAACAACTAACGCTTTTTACTACCAGAGGTTTTTTTTATATTTCAGTTTACATAGCTGTATGAGGGCTTATTTTTTGCGAGACAAATTGTACTTTCTAATGCCACCATTAATTAAGGCATAAAATGTAGTGGGAAAAGGGTAAAAAAAAAAATCCAAATGGGGTGGAATTGGAAAAAAAAATGAAATTACTCCACCGTTGTATGGGCTTTGTTCCCACGGCATTTCATTTGTGGCAAAACTGACCCATACCCTTCATTCTTAGTACGATTACGATACCCCATATGTATAGGTTTTTTGTGTCTAAATAGTGTAAAAATAAATGTAAACTTTTATACGTATGTCTACTGAGCTATATAGAGGCTCATGCGGGACAACCCGTAGTATTTACTGATACCATTTTCGAGTGTGTGTGACTTTTTAATCAAATTTGAATACTTTTTTTTGCGTAAGAGAAACAATGAAAAAATGGCAGATCAGCCATTTTGACTCTTTTTTTTCCATTACGCCATTCGCCGTATTGATATTTTTTAAAAATATTTTAATAGTACGGGCATTTTAGGTTGCGGTAATATGCAAGATGTTTATATTGATTGTTATTTAGGTAAAAGTATAAATATACAAAAATTCATATTAATATTAATAGTTGAACAATAGCTGAAACTGTGTGTGTACATACGTGCATACAAGCACACATACACGCATTTATATCTGTATATATAGAAAATTGTTTAGATGCGTGTATGGATCAATGGATGAAGACGAAAACATAAACATAAACACAAGCATAAACGTAATGTATATCCATAAGTAATAGATTAATTAACTAATCTATTACTTATGGATATACATTACGTTTATGCTTGTGTTTATGTTTATGTTTATGTTTTCGTCTTCATCCATTGATCCATACACGCATCTAAACAATTTTCTATATATACAGATATAAATGCGTGTATGTGTGCTTGTACGCACGTATGTACACACACAGTTTCAGCTATTGTTCAACTATTAATATTAATATGAATTTTTGTATATTTATACTTTTACATTATTTACACCTTTGATTCACTACAGACCGCTGTAACAACCATATGTTTTTCCAGACTTGATAAAGGGGTCCTGAGTACCCCGAAATGCGTCGTCTTTTCAAAATAAAAAATTCTCGTATCCAAGCTCGGGTTGGGATTTGCGCCTTAAGTCCATTGGCTCGCCGCACGTATCCAGTGCAGACGAGACCTGTTTTTATATATTCCAATACCCACCCAAGTGGCGGTTTGGCCCCCGCCCAGGGTTATTTCGGACACCATCCGGCAGCACCAACCCAGACAACCTCAACTCTTCAAACCTCCCTCCACCAAGGTTGCACCACAATCAGTGCAAACCAAACCAGGTGATTAACTTCACTCATCTTGGTTGGGGGGAAGGGACATCTATCTGTTTACCCTCACCTATGAGCGCCTTCTCTCCTCTCTTGAACATCTGATCACAACGCTTAGTTGGCATGGCCCAGGAGAAGGCCCTGTGCCCCCAACTCTCCTTAATCTTCCTCTGTCCTTTTCTGTTCCCTCAGCACGAGAAGTATTATATGCCGTAGGCTCGGCTCCACTTTTCAGAGAGGACAAGCTACTAGAGGACAGTCAGCAGCTACTGCCTAGCCAAGATCTGGAGGAGACATCCGCTGCTTCCTCCCGTAGGCCGGCAAGTAGTGATGGTGAGAATCGCGTGGGAGCAGGAGTTGCGAGCTGTTAGGCTCCTGGCCCTGAGGCCATTGAGGGGGACACCAGTGATGTGCAGACAGTAGAGGATGATAATGTAGCCGATCGCACTTGTTAGCCGGGTGAATAAGGGGCTTCATCATCGTAATCATCAGGAGAAGAGTGTGGCAGCTTGACGTAAAGCAGCTGCTGAGCCAGCAGGGTGGTAGCGTGGCCATGAGTCAGCAGGGTGGCAGCAGTGGGAGGTCAGGAGCCGAACATGCCCAGGGTAGACCACCCTCTTGGCAGGAGCCTACCTGTCCGGAAGGTAGCGGTGCAGGGGTTCATGGAGGCAAGGGTAGCAGGCAGTCAGGGTGGAGAGTTGGGGGGAAAATACTATACTCAGGGGTGTGGCAATTTTTTGTTAAGTAACAAAGTCGGCCGGCACTCACTCCTTGCGCAAGCTGCCACGGGAAGGAGCGAACCCCACACACGATATGAAGAATCCCAGCAGACGTGTCTTCTTATGAAAATATCAGCTTTATTCCATGAACATAGTATGTCCCAACAGTGCGTTTTGGCTAAATGCCTTTCTCAACAGTTGAGAAAGGCATTTAGCCGAAAAGCGTCCTGGTTGTTGGGACATACTATGTTGATGGAATAAACTGTTATATTCATAAGAATACACAGCTGCTGGGATTCTTCATATCACAATTTATTGTTAGGCCACCCGAGGGGGTGAACGTGGCCATTTGCCCTATTTCTAGGCAGAAGGTGAACCGTGGCCAGAGTGCCAATGTTGGAACCACGGTCCCTCCCTTTCCAAGTGGTGGACACAAACTTACTGCTGACACCCTCTCCACTCTGTCGGGGATCTCTGCTTATATAAGCGTTTAATAGAACAGGTTCCGTAGAATTCTATGGAATCAGCTGACGTTGGTGTAAAAGGAGTGCTCTCTTTTACGCTAAAGTAAAATTTTGGGCCTCTGCATGGTTCTTTATACCTGGTGATAATATTGACCTGTAAAGCTGAGTTCACACGAGTTATTTGGTCAGTTTTGACCCCATAACTGCCCAAATAAGTGAAGTGTGAAGTGATTCTAAGAGCGACACCTGTTATCTGCATGTCATACTGACTCACAGTATTGTTTCACTACCACAGCAGACCCCCTATGCGTGTTTCTTGCAAAAGTATTCACCCCCCCCCCGACTTTTTTAGTGTTTTGGTGCCTCACAACCTGGAATTAACATGGATTGTTTGAAGATTTGCATCATTTAATTTACAGAACATGTCCACAACTTTAAAGATGTTTTTTTTTAATTGTGAAGCAAACAACAAATAGGACAAAATAACATAAAAAGCCAATGTGCATAACTATTTACCCCCCTAAATTCAATACTTTTTAGAGCCACCTTTTGCGGCAATCACAGCTCCAAGTCACTTTGTATTTAGCACCATCCATCTTTCCCTCAGCTCTGACCAGTTTCCCAGTCCCATCCCTGCAGCATGATGCTGCCACCACCATGTCTTACTGTGGGTGGGGATGGTGTTCTTTGGGTGATGTGATGTGTTGGGTTTGCCCCAGACATAGCGTTTTCTTTGATGGCCAAAAAGTTAAATTTTAGTCTCATCAGACCAGAGCACCTTCCTCCATACATTTTGGGAGTCTCCCACATGCCTTTTGGCAAACTCACAACGGGCCTGTCACGGAAGGTGTGCAGGAAACTAGAAAACACAAAATAAATATACGACTGACTGGATCCAAAACTAAGGAACAAAAAGGGAGAGCCCTGCATCAGACCTGGCTCTCTCCCTGACTGCTCAGCCTATTCGAAAATCCCAATGGTAGATGACTGCATATCCTCGTACCTCGACTGTATAACACCTGAACACCCTATAATAGTGAGGGGACACGACCACCGGCTCCCTACACTAGATACAGAGGGAGTCAGGGTCACCTGGGATCCAGCAAACAGAAAAACACAAATAAATGAACAAAACTTATCTTGTAGAAGACTGAGAAGTAGAAACAGCATGCACACACTCCAGGAAGTTGTATAAACCGCAAAGTGATGCACTATGGGAAAAGGATTTAAAGGGATGCAATCAGTGCAACTACATGACAGCTGAGAGAGGCTATCGAGATGAGAAAATGAAAGCAAAACAAAGGAACCTCAAGGAGGAGGTTCTAGACGTCTGTCAGAGCTTCTCAGATGTCTGGTGGTGACAGGGCCTTATTGTATTTAGCTGAAAGTAAATGCTTTCTTCTGGCCACTCTGCCATAAAGCCCAACTCTATGGAGTGTACGGCTTAATGTTGTCCTATGTACAGATGTTCCAGTCTCTGCTGTGGAACTCTGCAGCTCCTCCAGGGTTACCTTAGGTCTCTGTGATGCCTCTCTGATTAATTCCCTCCTTACTCTGTTTCGGTGGGCAGCCGTCTCTGGGCAGGTTTGCTGTTGTGCCATGTTCTTTCCATTTGGTTATGATAAATTTGATGGTGCTCCTGGGGATCATCAAAGATTTGTACTTCTCAACAACATTGTCCCTTACTTGTTTAGAGAGTTCCTTGGTCTTCATGGCAGTGTTTTCTATTTCTAAACAATAGTTTTATTTATATATTTTTCTCATTTCACTTCACCAACTTAGACTATTGTGTTCTAATCCATCACATAAAATTCAGATTAGCAAAACATTGAACTTAAGGCTGTAATGTACCAAAACATGAAAAAAGTCAAGGGGGGTGAATACTTTTGCATGGTACTGTATATATATATGAATATATATATATATATATATATATATATATATACAGTGCTGCCCATAATTATCCATATCCCTGGCAAATTTTGACTTAAAGTTACTTTTATTCAACCAGCAAGTAATTTTTTGACGGGAAATGACAGAGGTGTCTCCCAAAAGATAATAAGACGATGCACAAGAGGCATTATTGTGGGAAAAAAATTTTTGTGCAGCTTTTATTTACATTTGAGCAAAAAGTGTCCAGTCCAAAATTATTCATACCCTTCTCAATAATCAATAGAAAAGCCTTTATTGGCTATTACAGCAATCAAACGCTTCCTATAATTGCAGACCAGCTTTTTGCAGGTCTCCACAGGTATTTTTGCTCATTCATCTTTAGCAATGAGCTCCAAATCTTTCAGGCTAGAGGGTCTTCTTGCCATTAACCTGATCTTTAGCTCCCTCCACAGAGTTCCACTTGTATATATTGAGCTAAAGAAGGCAGCAACGTTTCAGTTCTACTTTTTATCAAGTTTTTTTACACTAATCATGAACACTGTATGGACTTATATATGGATATCGACACTATGGACACTTCATGAAGTATGCTTTGGAACATTATGAAAGAAAATTAAATCATGTATTTTTTAACTAAAGGTTCTTTTTTTATAATAATTAATTCTGAGATAATTATGTCATCACACTTTTAATTAAGGTTGCTATATATGTATTTCACATGTCACTATAGCTTGACAAAGGCTCCATTGAGTAGAGCTGAAACATTGCTGCAATACGGGTTAAATAAATCACCCATTACTTATCCACAGAATTTTGGAGTGCTGCCTTCTTTTGCTCAATATATATATTATTGGTAATTTACCAGACCACACGCTTATGAAATGCTTCCTGTACGGCTTTCATAATGTCTTTGTTTCTCAGGCTGTAAATAATGGGGTTGACCAAAGGAGTAAACACTGTATATAGAAGTGATAATGTTTTTACGGAGGACGTAAGGCCATTTTTGGGGACAATATAAACACTGAAGAGAGTCCCATAAAATATGGAGACCACAATGAGGTGGGAGCTACAGGTGGAGAAGGCTTTCTGTCTACCAGTACTGGATGGGATCCTTAAGACTGATATAACAATGTAAGTATAAGACATTACAATGATTGTGGTTGGAATAAAGATAATTGGAACTCCTAAAAAATATATCTCTAAGTGAATAATGAAGGTATCAGAACAGGCAAGTTCTACTAAGGGGATGACGTCACAGTAAAAATGGTCAATGATATTTGGCCCGCAAAAAAGTAGATTTACTATTGTTATGGGGTAAATCATATTAACAGAAAATCCACATAACCAACAGACGATGATTAACATCACACAATGTCCACTTGTCATGATGGTGGAGTAACGGAGGGGATTACAAATGGCCACATATCTGTCATAAGACATCACAGTGAGAAGAAAACATTCAAATGATTCTGATACACCAAAAAAATACAGCTGAGTAATACAGTCGCTAAAAGTAACGATCCCCCCGTTATTCAGCAGGATGTGGAGCAGGTTGGGGACGACATCTATGATCAACATAATATCACTGATGGACAGTTGTGAGATGAAGAAGTACATTGGAGTGTGAAGGTTCTTGCTGGTGGACACCAGGGTGATGATCAGGAGGTTCCCACATATTGTCCCACAGAAAACCACAAGAAAAATACAGAATAGAGAAATTCTTAAATATTGGTGAATTTGAAATCCTAAAAGGAAAAACTCATTGACCACAGTCAGATTTCTCCCATTTTGTAGAACAGGTTGGAGATTCTAGATAGAATTAAAATAAAAGTTACTTTTTTATTTTTTTATTTTTACAATGTATCTCTACAGACTCTGAATTACTCATAACATCACATCAGGCTATAGTCATGTTGGTGCAAAAAATCGGATCTCTACTCTCAATATCTTTATTTTTACCTGGTTTCTCAGAGGGGGAATAATATAAAAAATAATTACCTACACATTTTAGCAGGTTACTTATTCATACAGTGTTATACTCTACTTTATATGGTTACACACAATGATGTTCATGTATTCCTCCTATAAAAATAGATTAGACTGAAATGACTAAGAACATTCAACATTAAATATCAGCGCTCATGTGTTTTACTTTTCAAGATAAAATTCTTAGTTAATGCAAGAAAAAAATGAAATCCTTTTACACATTTGGACATAAATGTGATTCAAGACATTTGAAAGTTTTCTTTAGAATTATTTTTCACAATGATCTTCCTAACGTTACTCACATCAGATATTTCTTTGTTTCTGAAATTCATTTTCAGTTGGATTTTTCTTCTCGTAGCTCTCAGTTCAGCTCTCAGGGGGTAACGATAGCAGCGCAGTCATCTTCATGGCCAAGTGAGGCCCCGTTCAGCATTACCTGTGCACATTTATGTAGAAAATAAAGGCAAGGAGGCAGGTGGAAGAACTCCCGGGAGATATCTCTATTATTGAGTTGATCCAAAAGTTTGATATTTCTTAATCTTATTTAAAAGAGACTTTAGTTACACTTTTTTATCATTGTGAGGATGAAAAACTCAATACTAGTTTAACCCCTTAGTGACCAGCCTGTTTTGGGCCTTATTGACCAAGCATTTTTTTCTTTTCTTTTTTCATGGTCGCGTTCCAAGAGCTATAACTTTTTTTATTTTTCCATCTATATAGCTTTATGAAGGCTTGTTTTTTGCAGGACAAGTTGTAGTTTTTAATGGCACCATTTTAGGGTACACATAACTTTCTGATTAACTTTTATTAACTCCTGCCGGTCCGGGCTGTTAGAGCAGGACCACGGCTCTCATGTGAGAGCCAGGCCTTGCTTAGACTGGGCCGCCGTAAAAAAGTGGCGGCCCAGCCTAAGGCCCCTTAGTGACCGCCGTAAATACACGTATCGGTGGTCACTAAGGGTTTAATATTTTATTCTTTATTCTGCATTTTGTCTTTTTCTTTGTTTTATTTTCTCCTACTGTATGAAATGAACAGCAGGATAGGTGCAGATTTTTAACAGTTTAATATCACTACAATGTTTGGATCTTTTTATTTTGCTTTTTTAATACAACAAGACTCCTTACACCTTCTAGGTCAGTGGTAGTGAACCTATGGCATGGGTACCAGAGGTGGCACTCAGAGCCAGCTCAGTGGGCACCCATGCCCTGGAAAAAGTCTATGGTGTACCAATATGCCTTAGACTTTTCCTGCCATTCACCAGCGCAGGGCACACTATGAAAGGGACAGGCAGGACACTGAATATAGGCAGGCTGTTATAGCTAAATGATAAAGTACATGGAAGATATACTATAGTGGAGTGTAGTATTCAGATTAAAATGTCATGTTGGCACTTTGCAATAAATATGTGGGGTTTGGGCTACAGTTTGGGCACTCAGTCTGTAAAAGGTTCACCATAACTGTTCTAGGTGCTGCTTAAAAGAAGAAAAAGAACACCCAGGATCCTGACCAAGGTCTCCAAATTCAGATAAAAAAACAAGAAAAATCAGGTTTAATTTTGATTCTAACAAATCACTTTGCTCATCTGTACAATACTGCCATTATATGGGGTCATCTGATCATCTCACCTTTTTGAAATTGTAATAAGTACCTAAAACAATGGATCCTAATAGGAAATTGATCCTTGTTTGAGGTTTGAGGCCATAGCAGCCTTCATGGAAGGCTTGTGGCATGATATTTCAGTAAATTTGAACTCATTTAGCAAGAAAATTCTAAGTCACACAATGGTTTAGAATGAGCAGGCCTAGCTTCCTACAAGCTTCCCATTTCATTCCATAGGCGTTGGACAAATCCTAGGTCAGACATTTTCACAGCCTCTCACTATTACCCAAACCAAACTCACCACCCCATGTATTTATGGATTTCAGTGTGTGCCCAAAATTATAGTTATAATGGTACAGAAAAGGGTCTTGTCTAGTGATAAGTGGACCGGTGGATGTTCGAGTTCAACGGGTTCGGCCGAACTGTGTTTCAAAGTCGGTTCGGGTCCCGAACTTGACCCAAATGTGACCCAGAACACCGAACCCCATTGAGGTCAATGGGGACCCAAACTTGGGAGTTGAAAAATGACTATAAAAAAGTCATAGAAAGGGCTAGAGGGCAACAAAGGTAAACAACATGGTGGTAAGAGCAGTACAATTGCCCTGCAAACAAATGTGGATAGGGAAATGACTTAAAAAAAACATAGAATACATAAAAATTAAAAAATAATAATCTTTAACCAGGAGGTGGAGGTCCAAGTGGAGTAGGAAGTTGAGGAGGCTGTAGACGTGTTGGTGTAGGTGGAAGAGGCGGAGGGGGTGGGGGAAGAAGCCAACACTGTTTTTGTAAGGACTTTTTTATTTTTTATTTGTATTAATTCTGTGTGACCTATAGCCATTGTTTGGGGTGTGGCTGGTATACTTCTCTACTCTTCCAATATAAGAAATAATAATCTCGAGCCAGGATGTGGAGATCTGAGTAGACAAGGAGGAGGTGGAAATGGCTGTGTAGGTGGAAGAGGCGGAGAAGGAAGCCAACACTGTTTCCGTTTAGTTTTTTAAATGTGTCTGTCAATTCTCTGTGTGACCTTTAGCCATTTTCTAGGGTGCGCCCGGTACACTTGCGGTATCACTGAACAAAAATGTGGTTTACGTTACACTCTCTAACCATAAATCACTGAATGAAGCAACAATGTGCAAAAATATATTTATTTTATGCACTTATATAGCGCTACTATATTTTGCAGCGCTTTACAAATATTAGCATCCAACTGTCCCCAATGGGGCTCACAATTTAAGGTCCCTATTAGTATGTCTTTGGAGTGTGGGAGGAAACCGGAGAAAACCCATGCAAACACTTGGAGAACATACAAACTCCATGCAGATATTGTCCTTGGTCAGATTTGAACCTACGACCCCAGCGATGCAAGGCACCAGTGCTAACCACTGAGCCTCCATGCCCTTTATTAGATGTACTATTAAAATCACAAAATGGGAAGGACAACACAAACTCTTCCTAACTAGGTCTCGTTATAGTTGATAAAACATCTGTCTACACAATAGAAGCAGGCTCATTTTATTTGATACACTGAGCAGCTGTGTCGCTGAAATACGGTGGATGTAGCCGTTCACGTGTGGACAAAAATCAACTATTCACACTATTGAAAGCTCTGACCAATAAATAAGCAGATTGCTTATTTAATCTAAGCTAGGCCTGTAAAGCTGAAGATTTGCCACCACTAGCTATATATGGTCACAATAGCTCCTCCTGGTGAATGTGGCTTATTGCGCTGTGATCTCTGGGCTTGAGACCTGGCCTAATAACAGAAATGCCAGACAAGCTGCCCTAAATCATGAATGGTAGTTGGTAAACATCTGTCCACATCCTATAATGACCGTTGTTGCAACAAGTCATGCGTCCACACTATCAACAGCGAACGCATGCACCCAGTCATAGAGACGTGAGCACGAATCAACTCCACAGAATTGCTGTATAACACAAATTTGCCCCCATAAACTGCTCTACGCGTTTCGCCATATGTGGCTACCAGAGCGCACAGGTTATAAGGAGGAGGCCCCTCCCTACCAGGAATCGAGCCCCTGGGCCAGCCAATAGTGCAGAAAAGGGCGACAAACCGCGATTAAACCCCGCCTCCATTGCCTGCCCACTCACTGGAGCGTTTCCTCCCAGAGTGTCAGAACACTCATGCGTTAGTGGGGGGACCAACTGGCGGTTTTAATCCAGAATAATATTACAGCCTGGCAATTGAAAGGGACCAAACAAGGTTAGTATATAGATGACAGATCGTGCTGTACCTAGACAGCGTTATTGAGGCATAACCATACAAAACAGTGTTTAGATGATCTCTGCAGAATTTAATGGTGTGAACAGAACGCACAAGGGTCAATTATTGTGGTGTCAGAAATCAACCACATAACACATATATAGAGGTGATACAGGGTCAACTACAGGGAGGACACATTGCTGGATACATATCTAAATGAAGCAGACAAACAAAATCTGCTCATTCAGACCCTGCGGATGGACGGTACGCAGTCTAAACATCCATTGTGCCTCCTTCTGCAACAATTTCCTGTCAAAATCCCCCCCTTTAGGGGACCTCCTCACAACCTTAACCCCTTGAAATTTGATGGCGTCCATATCATCCTTATGTAGGGAAGACACATGCCATGGAATCGCCGTATCGGCACCTTTGCGGATGTCCCCAAGGTGCTCACCGATTCTTCTATGGAATTCGCAGAATGTCTTGCCCACATATTGTTTGCTACACTTGCATGTGGCAAGGTACACTGAAGGTTTTTTGTGTGACAGTGCTCGTGAATTCACTGCCCAGAAGTATCGCATTGCGTGCCACACAGCCCCCACAATGAAACGTACCTTTCAAGTTGGTACTTGACCAGGTGGTGTTTGAAGGAAGTTGCAAAAAGCTATGCACCAGGCAATCTCTCAGGTTACGCCCCTGACGATACGTAATCGCCAGTTTGTCCTCGATCAGATGCCGCACATCAGGGTCAGATTTCAATATATCCCAGAACTGTGTGAGGATTTCTGTAAGGCCTCATGCACACGACCGTTGTGTGCATCCGTGGCCGTTGTGCCGTTTTCCGGTTTTTTTCGCGGACCCATTGACTTTCAATGGGTCCGTGGAAAAATCGGAAAATGCACCGTTTTGCAGCCGAGGCCGTGATCCGTGTATCCTGTCCGTCAAAAAAATATGACCTGTCCTATTTTTTTGACGGACAACGGTTCACGGACCCATTCAAGTCAATGGGTCCGTGAAAGAACACGGATGCACACAAGATTGGCATCCGTGTCCGTGATCCGTGGCCGTAGGTTGCTTTCATACAGACGGATCCGAAGATCCGTCTGCATAAAAGCTTTTTCAGAGGTGAGTTTTCACTTCGCGAAAACTCAGATCCGACAGTATATTCTAACACAGAGGCGTTCCCATGGTGATGGGGACGCTTCAGGTTAGAATATACTGAAAAACTGTGTACATGACTGCCCCCTGCTGCCTGGCAGGTGCTGCCAGGCAGCAGGGGGCAGACCCCCCCCCCTGTTTTTAACTCATTTGTGGCCAGTGCGGCCGCCCCCCCCCCCCCCTCCCTCCCCTGTAGTTAACTTCTTGGTAGCCAGCCCCCCCTCCCTCCCCTGTAGTTAACTAATTGGTGTCCAGTGGGCCCCCCCTCCGTCCGCTATAGAGTCCAGTGGGCCCCCCCTCCGTCCGCTATAGATAACTCATTGGTGTCCAGTGGGCCCCCCCTCCGTCCGCTATAGATAACTCATTGGTGGCCAGTGGGCCCTCTCCCCTCCCTCCCCCTCCTAATTAAAATCGCCCCCCTATCATTGGTGGCAGTGGTGAGTACCGATCGGAGTCCCAGTGTAATCGCTGGGGCTCCGATCGGTAACCATGGCAACCGGGACGCTACTGCAGTCCCGGTTGCCATGGTAGCTTAGCAATTTGTAGAAGCTTTATACTTACCTGAAGAGCAGCGATGTCTGTGACCGGCCGGGAGCTCCTCCTACTGGTAAGTGACAGGTCTGTGCTATAAGCAATGCGCCGCACAGACCTTTCACTTACCAGTAGGAGGAGCTCCCGGCCGGTCACAGACATCGCAGCTCTTCAGGTAAGTATGAAGCTTCTACAAATTGCTAAGCTACCATGGCAACCGGGACTGCAGTAGCGTCCCGGTTGCCATGGTTACCGATCGGAGCCCCAGCGATTACACTGGGACTCCGATCGGTACTCACCACTGCCACCAATGATAGGGGGGCGATTTTAATTAGGAGGGGGAGGGAGGGGAGAGGGCCCACTGGCCACCAACGAGTTATCTACAGCGGAGGGAGGGGGGGCCCACTGGACACCAATGAGTTATCTATAGCGGACGGAGGGGGGGCCCACTGGACACCAATGAGTTATCTATAGCGGACGGAGGGGGGGCCCACTGGCCACCAACGAGTTAACTACAGGGGAGGGAGGGGGGGCCCACTGGACACCAACGAGTTTACTACAGGGGAGGGAGGGGGGGCGGCCGCACAGGGGAGGGAGGGGGGGGGCGGCCGCACTGGCCACCAATGAGTTAAAAACAGGGGGGGGGGTCTGCCCCCTGCTGCCTGGCAGCACCTGCCAGGCAGCAGGGGGCAGTCATGTACACAGTTTTTCAGTATATTCTAACCTGAAGAGTCCCCATCACCATGGGAACGCCTCTGTGTTAGAATATACTGTCGGATCTGATTTTCACGATGTAGCTCATATCCGACAGTATATTCTAACATAGAGGCGTTCCCATGGTGATGGGGACGCTTCAAGTTAAAATATACCATCGGATTGGAGAAAACTCCAATCCGATGGTATAAAAGAACTCCAGACTTTACATTGAAAGTCAATGGGGACGGATCCGTTTGAAATGGCACCATATTGTGTCAACTTCAAACGGATCCGTCCCTATTGACTTGCATTGTAATTCAGGACGGATCCGTTTGGCTCCGCACGGCCAGGCGGACGCCAAAACGACTTTTTTTTCATGTCCGTGGATCCTCCAAAAATCAAGGAAGACCCACGGACGAAAAAACGGTCACGGATCACGGACCCACGGACACCGTTTTTGCGGGCCGTGAAAAAAAACTGTCGTGTGCATGAGGCCTAACTGTGTCATGTGCCTCATCATAAGTCGCAATAATGCAGATCTTTTTATTATCGGTCGATGTCGATTTAGGAACTAACAATGTGTTCCGGTCAACGGCTAGGGAATGTTGGTATGCCCCAGTGGGAACACCACTTGAGTAACCTCTACTCTTGAATCTATGCTGTAGATATTTTGAGGCCGCACGGTAATCAGTCACCCTGGAACAATTCCAACGCAGCATCAGATATTGTCTTTTGGGGGATACCTTTTTTTGAGGGACGTAGGATGGCAACTATACCACCGCAGGAGACTGTTTTTGTAGCTGTCTCCTTATGGAATATTCGAGTCCCCACATTGCCTTCTTTATCCTTATAGATGGTAAAATCCAAAAAGGTGATCTGATGCTCATGAATCTCGGATGTAAAAAACTATCCTAAATCATTTTTGTTGAGGTCCTCTACAAACCTCAAAAAACAATCAAAGGGAATAGGGATGAGCGAACCCGAACTGTACAGTTCGGGTTCGTACCGAATTTTGGGGTGTCCGTGACACGGACCCGAACACAAACATTTTCGTAAAAGTCCGGGTTCGGGTTCGGTGTTCGTCGCTTTCTTGGCGCTTTTTGAAAGGCTGCAAAGCAGCCAATCAACAAGCGTCGTACTAGTTGCCCAAGAGGCCGTCACAGCCATGCCTACTATTGGCATGGCTGTGATTGGCCACAGCACCATGTGACCCAGCCTCTATTTATGCTGGAGTCACGTAGGGCCGCCCATCACTCTGCTCTGATCAGTGTAAGGAGAGGTTGCAGCTGCTGCTGTTAGGGCGAAATTAGGCAGTGATTAACTCCTCCAAAACACTTAATTCAGAGATCGATCTGCAGCTGTGGATCATTGAACTGCTGCTATTTAATTGCTCAATGTTTTTAGGCTGCCCAGAACGTTTTTCAGTCACTTTTTTCTGGGGTGATCGGCGGCCATTTTGTGTCTTGTGGTGCGCCAGCACAAGCTGCCACCAAGTCCATTTAACCATCAATAGTGTGGTTATTTTTTTGCTATATCCTACATCAGGGGCTTGGCTGTCACACCAAGTGCATTTAACCATCAATAGTGTGGTTATTTTTTGGCTATATCCTACATCAGGGGCTTGGCTGTCCTTTCTATTTTATTGAGGGGTGAAATACAATTGCCAAAATAGCAGTACCCTAAATCTGGTGTTTCAGCTGTGGCCAGCCAATTGTAATACTGTCTGCTGTCTGGCAAAGGATATATTTTTGTTCTGGGTTGAAATACAATTCCCAACTTAGCAATTCCCTAAATCAGTTGTTTCTGCTGTATCAGGCCTACTTTAAATCTATCCATAAAAGGGTATATTAGATTGAAGGTGCAGATAGGGTTATTCTCAATAACTTCACATGCTACTGTGCAATTCCAAGTCTAATACTGCCCGTAAACGTATACCTGTCACCCAGCGCCTAAATAATAGGCCTCAAATTTATATTCAGCTAAATATGTGTTTATTGCTGAGGCTGTTCAATTCATTTAGTGTCCGCCAAAGCACAGTTTTTGTTCTGGGTTGAAATACAATTCCCAACTTAGCAATTTCCTAAATCAGTTGTTTCTGCTGTATCAGGCCTACTTTAAATCTATCCTAAAAAGGGTATATTAGATTCAAGGTGCACATAGGGTCATTCTCAATAACTTCACACACACGCTACTGTGCATATCCCAGTCTAATTCTGTCTGTAAACGTATACCTGTCACCCAGCGCCAAAATAATAGGCCTCAAATTTATAGTCAGCTAAATCTGTCGTTACTGCTGTGCCTGTATTAGTGTAATACGGTACCTAAAAAGATAGCCAGATAGTGTTAGGTGTCTGTAAAAAAAGGCCTGAATTTGAACGCGGACATGGTCGTGGTGGTGTTAGTGGACCCTCTGGTGCTGGGAGAGGACGTGGCTGTTCTTCCACAGCCACACGTCCTAGTGTACCAACTACCTCAGGTCCCAGTAGCCGCCAGGATTTACAGCAATATTTGGTGGGGCCCAATATCGTTCTAAGGATGGTAAGGAATGAGCAGGTACAGGCATTAGTCAATTGGGTGGCCGACAGTGGATCCAGCACGTTCACATTATCTCCCACCCAGTCTTCTGCAGAAAGCGCACAGATGGCGCCTGAAAACCAAGCCCATCAGTCTGTCACATCACCCCCATGCATATCAGGGAAACTGTCTGAGCCTCAAGTTATGCAGCAGTCTCTTATGCTGTTTGAAGACTATGCTGGCAGGGTTTCCCAAGGGCATCCACCTAGCCCTTCCCCAGCGGTGGAAGACATAGAATGCATTGGCGCACAACCACTTATGTTTCCTGATGATGAGGACATGGGAATACCACCTCAGCAAGTCTCTGATGATGACGAAACACAGGTGCCAACTGCTGCTTCTTTCTGCAGTGTGCAGACTGAACAGGAGGTCAGTGAGGAAGACTGGGTGGAAGACGATGCAGGGGACGATGAAGTCCTAGACCCCACATGGAATGAAGGTCGTGCCACTGACTTTCACAGTTCTGAGGAAGAGGCAGTGGTAAGACCGAGCCAACAGCGTAGCAAAAGAGGGAGCAGTGGGCAAAAGCAGAACACCTGCCGCCAAGAGACTCCGAAATGCTGTCATTTAGGCTGGTGAACACAAACAGCTTCAAACAGCTCATGTCGCTTGCTGTCCCACAGTATGTTGTTCACAGCCGGCACTACTTCTCCAAGAGAGCCGTGCCTTCCCTGCACAACCAAGTATCCGATAAAATCAAGTGTGCACTGCGCAACGCCATCTGTGGCAAGGTCCACCTAACCACAGATACGTGGACCAGTAAGCACGGCCAGGGACGCTATATCTCCCTAACTGCACACTGGGTAAATGTAGTGGCAGCTGGGCCCCAGGCGGAGAGCTGTTTGGCGCACGTCCTTCCGCCGCCAAGGATCGCAGGGCAACATTCTTTGCCTCCTGTTGCCTCCTCCTCCTACTCGGCTTCCTCCTCCTCTTCTTCCACCTGCTCATCCAGTCAGCCACACACCTTCACCACCAACTTCAGCACAGCCCGGGGTAAACGTCAGCAGGCCATTCTGAAACTCATATGTTTGGGGGACAGACCCCACACCGCACAGGAGTTGTGGCGGGGTATAGAACAACAGACTGACGAGTGGTTGCTGCCGGTGAGCCTCAAGCCCGGCCTGGTGGTGTGCGATAATGGGCGAAATCTCGTTGCAGCTCTGGGACTAGCCGGTTTGATGCACAACCCTTGCCTGGCGCATGTGCTGAATTTGGTGGTGCAGAAGTTTATTCACAACTACCCTGACATGTCAGAGCTGCTGCATAAAGTGCGGGCCGTCTGTTCGCGCTTCCGGCGTTCACATCCTGCCGCTGCTCGCCTGTCTGCGCTACAGAGTAACTTCGGCCTTCCCGCTCACCGCCTCATATGCGACGTGCCCACCAGGTGGAACTCCACCTTGCACATGCTGGACAGACTGTGCGAGCAGCAGCAGGCCATAGTGGAGTTTCAGCTGCAGCACGCACGGGTCAGTCGCACTGTGGAACAGCACCACTTCACCACTAATGACTGGGCCTCCATGCGAGACCTGTGTCCCCTGTTGCGCTGTTTCGAGTACTCCACCAACATGGCCAGTGGCGATGACGCCGTTATCAGCGTTACAATACCACTTCTATGTCTACTTGAGAAAACACTTAGGGCGATGATGGAAGAGGAGGTGGCCCAGGAGGAGGAGGAGGAGGAAGAGGGGTCATTTTTAGCACTTTCAGGCCAGTCTCTTCGATGTGACTCGGAGGGAGGTTTTTTGCAACAGCAGAGGCCAGATACAAATGTGGCCAGCCAGGGCCCACTACTGGAGGACGAGGAGGAGGAGGAGGTGGAGGAGTATGAGAATGAAGCATGGTCACAGCGGGGTGGCACCCAACGCAGCTCGGTCCCATCACTGGTGCGTGGCTGGGGGGAAACGCAGGACGATGACGATACGCCTTCCACAGAGGACAGCTTGTCCTTACTTCTGGGCAGCCTGGCACACATGAGCGACTACATGCTGCAGTGCCTGCGCAATGACAGCAGAGTTGCCCACATTTTAACGTGTGCGGACTACTGGGTTGCCACCCTGCTGGATCCACGGTACAAAGACAATGTGCCCACCTTACTTCCTGCACTGGAGCGTGATAGGAAGATGCGCGAGTACAAGTGCACGTTGGTAGACGTGCTACTGAGAGCATTCCCAAATGTCAAGTGGAAGCCCAAGGCGAAGGCAGAGGAGGAGCAAGAGGTCGCCAACGCAGCTGAGTCACGGCCAGCTCCTCTGAGGGCAGGGTTAGCATGGCAGAAATGTGGAAAAGTTTTGTCAACACGCCACAGCTAACTGCACCACCACCTGATACGGAACGTGTTAGCAGAAGGCATCATTTCACTAACATGGTGGAACAGTATGTGTACACACCCCTCCACGTACTGACTGATGGTTCGGCCCCATTCAACTTCTGGGTCTCCAAATTGTCCACGTGGCCAGAGCTAGCCTTTTATGCCTTGGAGGTGCTGGCCTGCCCGGCGGCCAGCGTTTTGTCTGAACGTGTATTCAGCACGGCAGGGGGCGTCATTACAGACAAACGCAGCCGCCTGTCTACAGCTAATGTGGACAAGCTGACGTTTATAAAAATGAACCAGGCATGGATCCCACAGGACCTGTTCATCCCTTGTGCAGATTAGACATTAACTACCTCCCCTTAACCATATATTATTGTACTCCAGGGCACTTCCTCATTCAATCCTATTTTTATTTTCATTTTACCATTATATTGCGGGGCAACCCAAAGTTGAATGAACCTCTCCTCTGTCTTGGTGTCGGGGCCAAAATATCTGACAATGGACTGTTCCAGTGGTGGGTGACGTGAAGCATGATTCTCTGCTATGACATGAAGACTGATTCTCTGCTGACATGAAACCTGAATCTCTGTTATGGGACCTCTCTCCTCTGCCTGGGTGCCGGGGCCTAAATATCTGACAATGGACTGTTCCAGTGTTGGGTGACGTGAAGCATGATTCTCTGCTATGACATGAAGACTGATTCTCTGCTGACATGAAGCCTGAATCTCTGTTATGGGACCTCTCTCCTCTGCCTGGGTGCCGGGGCCTAAATATCTGACAATGGACTGTTCCAGTGTTGGGTGACGTGAAGCCTGATTCTTTGCTATGACATGAAGACTGATTCTCTGCTGACATGAAGCCTGAATCTCTGTTATGGGACCTCTCTCCTCTGCCTGGGTGCCGGGGCCTAAATATATGACAATGGACTGTTCCAGTGTTGGGTGACGTGAAGCCTGATTCTCTGCTATGACATGAAGACTGATTCTCTGCTGACATGAAGCCTGAATCTCTGTTATGGGACCTCTCTCCTCTGCCTGGGTGCCAGGGCCTAAATATCTGACAATGGACTGTTCCACTGTTGGGTGACGTGAAGCCTGATTCTCTGCTATGACATGAAGACTGATTCTCTGCTGACATGAAGCCTGAATCTATGTTATGGGACCTCTCTCCTCTGCCTGTGTGAAGGCGCCTAAATATCTGACAATGGACTGTTCCAGTGTTGGGTGACGTGAAGCCTGATTCTCTGCTATGACATGAATACTGATTCTCTGCTGACATGAAGCCTGAATCTCTGTTATGGGACCTCTCTCCTCTGCCTGGGTGAAGGGGCCTAAATATCTGACAATGGACTGTTCCAGTGTTGGGTGACGTGAAGCCTGATTCTCTGCTATGACATGAATACTGATTCTCTGCTGACATGAAGCCTGAATCTCTGTTATGGGACCTCTCTCCTCTGCCTGGGTGCCGGAGCCTAAATATATGACAATGGACTGTTCCAGTGTTGGGTGACATGAAGCATGATACTCTGCTATGACATGAAGACTGATTCTCTGCTGACATGAAGCCTGAATCTCTGTTATGGGACCTCTCTCCTCTGCCTGGGTGCCGGGGCCTAAATATCTGACAATGGACTGTTCCAGTGTTGGGTGATGTGAAGCATGATTCTCTGCTATGACATATAGACTGATTCTCTGCTGACATGAAGCCTGAATCTCTGTTATGGGACCTCTCTCCTCTGCCAGGGTGCCAGGGCCTAAATATCTGACATTGGACTGTTCCAGTGTTGGGTGACGTGAAGCATGATTCTCTGCTATGACATGAAGACTGATTCTCTGCTGACATGAAGCCTGAATCTCTGTTATGGGACCTCTCTCCTCTGCCTGGGTGCCGGGGCCTAAATATATGACAATGGACTATTCCAGTGTTGGGTGACGTGAAGCATGATTCTCTGCTATGACATGAAGACTGATTCTCTGCTGACATGAAGCCTGAATCTTTTATGGGACCTCTCTCCTCTGCCTGGGTGCCGGGGCCTAAATATCTGACAATGGACTGTTCCAGTGTTGGGTGACGTGAAGCCTGATTCTCTGCTGACATGAAGCCTGAATCTCTGTTATGGGACCTCTCTCCTCTGCCTGGGTGCCAGGGCCTAAATATCTGACAATGGACTGTTCCAGTGTTGGGTGACGTGAAGCATGATTCTCTGCTATGACATGAAGACTGATTCTCTGTTGACTTGAAGCCTGAATTTCTGTTATGGGACCTCTCTCCTCTGCCTGGGTGCCGGGGCCTAAATATCTGACAATGGACTGTTCCAGTGTTGGGTGACGTGAAGCCTGATTCTCTGCTATGACATGAAGACTGATTCTCTGCTGACATGAAGCCAGATTCTCTGCTATGGGACCTCTCTCCGATTGATATTGGTTAATTTTTATTTATTTTTATTTCCCTATCCACATTTGTTTGCAGGGGATTTAACTAAATTTTGCTGCCTTTTGCAGCCCTTTCCTGGGCTGTTTTACAGCCTTTTTAGTGCCGAAAAGTTTGGGTCCCCATTGACTTCAATGGGGTTCGGGTTCGGGACGAAGTTCGGGTCGGGTTCGGATCCCGAACCCGAACATTTTCGGGAAGTTCGGCCGAACTTCTCGAACCCGAACATCCAGGTGTTCGCTCAACTCTAAAAGGGAACCCGCGCTGCCTTACTTTGCAAAAACAAAATATATTATAGGATACACTGAATAACACTCCAAGGAGTGTTCCGCTGCAAGTCTATACTAGGGAACAAATTGCCTAAACCCTACAGAGAGTGAATCAAATCAAGAAGCAGTATAATAGATAGACATCGCTGACTCTCCGGTGTAAAATCGTAACTAGTGATTAATATCTCAATACGTAGCACAAAAGGTAGTGTCCGCTTCTGTATCCACCTTAACTAATAGTGTCCGGAGTTACTTGCCAATAAGTTATTCCAATAAGTCATCTATTTCCATAGATAAAAAAGGCAGTACCAGTATATATATGTGTATAGTGTCACTTGCCTGTGTTGCTCTGTTATTCGGACTCCTTCCTGACCTTCCTGGTGCTTGTGTTGGAGGGTGGTTATGATGGCTGAATCTTCAGGTTTCCACTTACGAACGCGCACGGTCCCGGCCGGTGACGCGTGCATGTGAGGGGAACCCAGGCTGGTGATCCACGAGGAGGCTGCTTTCGTATGACGTCACACTCAGGATGGATGCTCTCTCGGACCAAAATACTACCAACACGTTTCAAAATTACTGAATTTCTTCATCAGGGATGAGTATTGCTTGTTCTCTCCACGAGTAAATAGGCGTCCGTCTCCATGGTCACCAGTTAACCCATCACTGCCCACATCACAGTGTGCCAGCACATATCAAATCTTCCATTTTAACATTTCTACTATTAGAGTGGATTCGAGGCTTCAAGGAAACCAGGTCTCAGAGGTGATATGTGTTATAAAACATAGGATGGTATACTGTATTATGCAGTTTCAAAAAATGTAGTTTCAAAAAATGTAGATTACATTACCCCTCTAATTATCATAATAGATTATTATATGTATTATTTTTATTTTTTTTCAATGATTTTATGATCATGGATACTATGGGAAAGCGAACAGTTCGAACTCTTGATTTAGTCCCACTGGTGCGAGGGTGTTCAAATTGAAAATCCACTTGCTTTCGTTTCTGGACATTGCTCTAATGTAGTCCCCACCTCATTGATCAGGCTTAATCTGTTCCAACGCGCCAAACGTGGATCCTCTAAAAATCCCTCCATATTTTTCAGCAAAATGTCGGGACAATGGGTGACCATCAAATTTTTTCTTTATATTGGCAATGTGTTCCTTTATCCTGGTTTGTAAGGTCCTTTTAGTTCTACCCACATATAATTTTGTGCATGGACATTTGATAAAGTAGATCACCCCACTGGAGTAACAGGTGAGGTGACCCTCTATCTCAAATGTTCTCTGCGCACCCTTTATGGTGTTTATTGGTTTGGTCTGACTTGTTATGTGGCAGGCTTTACAAATTTTGCATGGAAAGAAACCAGAATTAATGTTGTGGATTATTGTTTTGGTGTTCTCAATCCTAGATGTTATTTTTGAATAATTTTTTTTGGTTATTGTTTTGACCGACGGGGCTATTATATTCCCCAAATTCTTGGCCTTTTTGAATACAAAGCATGGGTATTTTTTTAAATCTATACCGTGATTGAAAACGAGAAGGGCAGGAAAGCTACCGAATATTTTTTAAAGAAAGATAATACATTACCATTGGAACAAATCGAGTTCATTGGGGAGTGTATCCTATTTATTTTAAAACATAATTATTTCAAATTTGAGGATAGCTTTTTCCTACAAACGTGGGGTACCGTCATGGGGACCAGATTCGCGCCGAGTTTCGCTAATTTGTATATGGGGAGGTGGGAAGAACTTACCATCTTCCCTACCGGCAAGCTCCGCGAGGATCTGGCCCTCTGGCATCGTTTTATTGACGATATTATTTTTATCTGGAAGGGAGGACAAGATTCACTCCAAAAATTTTTAATGGAAATTAATAAAAATGATTTTTACCTTCAATTCACTCCAACTTTCAGTACAGATCGCATACATTTCCTAGATCTAACTATTACCATTCAGAATGACTTAATATTGACTGAAACTTACTCAAAACCCACCGACAGTAACAGTTACATCTCATTGGAGAGCTGCCATTTACCAACTTGGCTAACCAACGTGCCACGGAGCCAATTTATTAGATTGAGACGAAACTGCACACTGCTAGAGCAGTTTGATAAGGAGGCCAAGGTATTAGTAAATAAACTCGAGGAGAAGGGCTATAAGACTGCTGAACCGGAGAAAATAAAGTCAGAAATAGCATTAATTGACAGGAAGTCACTCATACATAAAAAGGCTAAAAAGGAGGATAACAAGGAAAACAACCAACCAGAGAGTGAGAACGACTCCTTCAAAATTCCCATTATAACACAATACAGCGAAAAAGAGAACACTTTCAAAAAAATTATTAAACATCATTGGGACGTCCTCAAACAAGACAAAGTAATAGGGGAAAAAAATAAATAAATAACCAAATACCCATGCTTTGTATTCAAAAAGGCCAAGAATTTGGGGAATATAATAGCCCCGTCGGTCAAAACAATAACCAAAAAGAAAAATTCCAAAATAACATCTAGGATTGAGAACACCAAAACAATAATCCACAACATTAATTCTGGTTTCTTTCCATGCAAAATTTGTAAAGCCTGCCAGATAACAAGTCAGACCAAACCAATAAACACCATAAAGGGTGCGCAGAGAACATTTGAGATAGAGGGTCACCTCACCTGTTACTCCAGTGGGGTGATCTACTTTATCAAATGTCCATGCACAAAATTATATGTGGGTAAAACTAAAAGGACCTTACAAACCAGGATAAAGGAACACATTGCCAATATAAAGAAAAAATTTGATGGTCACCCATTGTCCCGACATTTTGCTGAAAAACATGGAGGGATTTTTAGAGGATCCACGTTTGCCGCGTTGGAACAGATTAAGCCTGATCAACGAGGTGGGGACTACATTAGAGCAATGTCCAGAAACAAAAGCAAGTGGATTTACAATTTGAACACCCTCGCACCAGTGGGACTAAATCAAGAGATTGAACTGTTCGCTTTCCCATAGTATCCATGATCATAAAATCATAAAAAAAAAAAAATATACATATAATAATCTATTATGATAATTAGAGGGGTAATGTAATCTACATTTTTTGAAACTAAATTTTTTGAAACTGCATAATACAGTATACCATCCTATGTTTTATAACACATATCCCCTCTGAGACCTGGTTTCCTTGAAGCCTCGAATCAACTCTAATAGTAGAAATGTTAAAATGGAAGATTTGATATGTGCTGGCACACTGTGATGTGGGGAGTGATGTGTTAACTGGTGACCATGGAGACGGACGCCTATTTACTTGTGGAGAGAACAACCAATACTCATCCCTGATGGAGAAATTCGGTAATTTCGAAACGCGTTGGAAGTATTTTGGTCAGAGAGAGCATCTATCCTGAGTGTGACGTCACGCGAAAGCAGCGTCCTCTTGGATCACCAGCCTGGGTTCCCCTCACGTGCACGCGTCACCGGCCGGGACCGTGCGCGTTCGTAAGTGGAAACCTGAAGATTCAGCCATCATAACCACCCTCCAACACAAGCACCAGGAAGGTCGGGAAGGAGTCCGAATAACAGAGCAACACAGGCAAGTGACACTATACACATATATATATAACGGTACTGCCTTTTTTATCTGTGGAAATAGATGACTTATTGGAATAACTTATTGGCAAGTAACTCCGGACACTATTAGTTAAGGTGGATACAGAAGCGGACACTACCTTTTGTGCTACGTATTGAGATATTGATCACTAGTTACGATTTTACACCGGAGAGTCAGCGCAGTCTATCTATTATACTGCCTCTACAAACTTGTTGAAATCCGATATAGTACCTGACCATAAAATAAGGACATCATCGATGTACTGTAGCCACAGACTGATGTAATCATTCCATTTATTATCCTCTTCTGCAAATACAACCTCCCGTTTCCACCAGCTCAGGTAGAGGTTGGCGAAGGTAGGGGCACACGGGCTACCCATCGCCACTCCCCTGAGATGGTGGTACATGCGGCGATCAAAGAGAAAAAACATTATTCTCCAAGATGAAGTAAAGAAGTTCAAAGAGGAACTCATGGTGTAACCGGAGATGTATACCCCGTTGATGTAGGAAAGATGTCACCACTCCACACCCCTTGTCATGGGGTATGGAGCTGTACAATGCCTCCACATCAAGACTAGCCAGCATTGATCCATTTTCTGTCTGAATACCCTCTAATCTTCTTATGACATCTGTTAAGTCACGCATGTATGATGGAAGGGCCCATACAAATGGTTGCAATATCCTATCCACGTATGTGCTGATGCCATGCATAAGACTCCCTGTCAAGAGACAATGGATCTTCCTTTTAATGGGGACAGACCCTTGTGTACTTAAGATACCATAGAAACAAGGAGTCTGGGGGTATTTAGGAAACAAAAAACGGAATTTGGTGTTATCGATCAGTTTGATTATTCTCCAAAAAAAGATAGCACTTTTCAATTTTTAGGATACTCAGGCACATAATTTTGTATTGCTCATAAATAAGTCATAATAACAATGCTTCCCCCTTTGTCAGAAGACTTGATGACAATAGAGGGGTCCCATTCTAGGGAGAGTAGTGCATCCATCTCCCCTTTTGTAAGATTTGAGGTGCCCCTCCTATACTTCTCCAATGACTACATTCAGGAATATATCCACGGGTGTGCCCTTGCCCGACGGCGCGTTTCTTGTTGATAGGGGTCTTGAGATCAGTGAAGGGACCTTTACCCAAGGCCCTATTCCCCTCCTCTAACAAATCCACCAGGAGTTGCACATCTGACAACTCCTGAATGTCAATTCCTAATTCAGAACATTGCTGCCTATTGTGCGTGGAAAAAAAAAAATCCACTTAAGTTTCCTTATAAACAGGGTTAGATCCTTTACCCATTCAAAGGAATCAAACACACAAGTGGGAACAAAAGAGAAACCTTTTCCCAATAGTTGCATTTCTGCTTCAGTGAGGGTTCTATCTGACATAATTGATAATTTATAGTGCATCAGTATTAGTGGATAACCGTGTATCCCCTTTTTACCATCAGCCAGAGTTCGTTCACCGGAATTCCTTAAAAAATGGGAAAGAGAGTCCATAGATAGTTCACTTAGATTGATGGGATTACTTCTCCAAGAAGAAAGAGCATTGTACAACAAAAATACTCAATTGCTCCAGGAACAGATCACGGGAACTAAAAAGTTCTCTGACAATCCAGAATTTGCACGCAAGGAATTGATCTTGCAGCACACGATTGAACGTTTTCTGGCCAAACTGAAGGAACGCAAACACTCCCAGTTTCTGAGGGACATCTCGGACTTTAGGGAGGGACGTAATTCGGAGTTTGGGGCCAAAACTGCTCGGACCCTTGAGATTGAGACCGAACCCTCATCTTCAGAGGGTAAGACTGAATCTGAAGGTGCTTCCTACTCTAACTCCCAATACCCCATTTTTCAATCATCTAGGGGGAGACCAAGAAAAAGAGGAGGTAGGGGTAGGTTTTTTTTTTTAGGGACATCACCAACGCCGACATATGCGTTGAGAAAAGGTCTCTCTTTTGTTCCCATTTGTGCGTTTGATTCCTTCGAATGGGTAAAGGATCTAACCCTGTTTATAAGGAAACTTAAGTCGATTTTTAATTTTTTTTCCACGCACGATAGGCAGCAATGTTCTGAATTAGGAATTGATATTCAGGAGTTGTCAGATGTGTGACTCCTGGCGGATTTGTTGGAGGAGGGGAATAGGGGCTTGGGTGAAGGTCCCTTCACTGATCATAAGAACCCGTCCACCAGAAACCCGTTTTCGGGGAGGCACACCCATGGACATATTCCTGAATGTGGTCACTGATCAGCTTAGGTCACTGGAGAAGTACAGGAGGGGCACCTCGAATCTTAAAAAAGGGGAGATGGATGCATTACTCTCCCTAGAATGGGACCGCTCTATTGTCATCAAGTCCTCTCAAAAGGGGGGGACATCATTATTATGAATTATGAACATTACAAAATTATGTGCCTGAGTATCCTAAAAGATAAAAAGTGCTATGGTATTTTGGAGAATAATCCAACTGATATCCTCCAGGAAAAGCTTAAAAGGGTGTTAATGATGGCGCGTGACAATAAGCTGATCGATGACACTGAATTCCGGTTTTTGTTTCCTAAATACCCCCAGACTCCTTGTTTCTATGGTCTCCCAAAAGTACACAAGGGTCTGTCCCCATTAAAAGGAAGACCCATTGTCTCTGGGACAGGGAGTCTTACGCATGGCATCAGCACGTACAGTACAGACCAAAAGTTTGGACACACCTTCTCATTCAAAGAGTTTTCTTTATTTTCATGACTATGAAAATTGTAGATTCACACTAAAGGCATCAAAACTATGAATTAACACATGTGGAATTATATACATAATAAAAAAGTGTGAAACGACTCAGAAATCGCAGGTTAACAGCAGTTCAGATTAGAGACCAGGTCAATGCCACACAGAGTTCTAGCAGCAGACACATTTCTAGAACAACTGTTAAGAGGAGACTGTGTGAATCAGGCCTTCATGGTAGAATATCTGCTAGGAAACCACTGCTAAGGAAAGGCAACAAGCAGAAGAGACTTGTTTGGGATAAAGAACACAAGGAATGGACATTAGACCAGTGGAAATCTGTGCTTTGGTCTGATGAGTCCAAATTTGAGATCTTTGGTTCCAACCACCGTGTCTTTGTGCGACGCAGAAAAGGTGAACAGATGGATTCTACATGCCTGGTTCCCACCGTGAAGCATGGAGGAGGAGGTGTGATGGTGTGGGGGGGTGCTTTGCTGGTGACACTGTTGGGGATTTATTAAAAATTGAAGGCATACTGAACCAGCATGGCTACCACAGCATCTTGCAGCGGCATGCTATTCCATCCGGTTTGCGTTTAGTTGGACCATCATTTATTTTTCAACAGGACAATGACCCCAAACACACCTCCAGGCTGTGTAAGGGCTATTTGACCATGGAGGAGAGTGATGGGGTGCTGCGCCAGATGACCTGGTCTCCACAGTCACCGGACCTGAACCCAATCGAGATGGTTTGGGGTAAGCTGGACCGCAGAGTGAAGGCAAAAGGGCCAACAAGTGCTAAGCATCTCTGGGAACTCCTTCAAGACTGTTAGAAGACCATTTCAGGTGACTAACTCTTTAAGCTCATCAAGAGAATGCCAAGAGTGTGCAAAGCAGTAATCAAAGCAAAAGGTGGCTACTTTGAAGAACCTAGAATATGACATATTTTCAGTCGTTTCACACTTTTTTGTTATGTATATAATTCCACATGTGTTAATTCATAGTTTTGATGCCTTCAGTGTGAATCTACAATTTTCATAGTCATGAAAATAAAGAAAACTCTTTAAATGAGTAGGTGTGTCCAAACTTTTGGTCTGTACTGTACGTGGATAGGATATGGCAACCATTCAGACAGACAATGGAACAATGCTGGCTAGTCTTGATGTGGAGGCATTGTTATGCTCCATACCCCATGACAAGGGGTGTGGAGTGGTGACATCTTTTCCTACATCAACGTGGAATAAATTTCTGGTTACACAATGAGTTCATCTTGGAACTTCTCCACTTTATCTTGGAGAATAGTGTTTTTCTCTTTGATCGCCGCATGCACCACCAGCTCAGTGGGGTAGCGATGGGTAGCCTGTGTGCGCCTACCTTCGCCAACCTCTACCTGGGCTGATGGGAACGGGAGGTTGTATTTGCAGAAGAGGACAATAAATGGACTGATTACATGAGTCTGTGGCTACACTACATCAATGTCCTCATTCTATGGTCAGGTAGTATATTGGATTTCAACAAGGTTGTAGAGGACCTGAACAAAAATGATTTAGGATTGTTTTTTACATCCGAGATTCATGAGCATCAGATCACCTTTTTGGATTTAACCATCTATAAGGATAAAGAAGGCAATGTGGGGAATCGATTATTCCGTATGAAGTTAGCTACCAACAGTCTCCAGCAGTGGGACAGTTACCATCCTATGTCCTTCAAAAAAAGGTATCCCCAAGGGTGACTGAATACCATGCTGCCTCAAAAGATCTACAGCATAGATTCAAGAGCAGAGGTTACCCAAGGGGTGTTCTTACTGGGGCATACCAGCATTCCTTAGCCATTGACCGGAACACATTGTTAGTTCCTAAATCGACATCAACGGATAATGAAAAGATCCGCATAATTGCGACTTATGATGAGGCACATAAGACAGTTAGAGGAATCCTCACTCAGTTCTGGGGTATATTGAAATCTGACCCTGATGTGGGGCATCTGATCGAGGACAAACCGATGACTACGTATCCTGGGGGGCGTTACCTGAGAGATCGCCTGGTGCATAGCTTTTTACAACCTCCCACAAATACTACCTGGTTAAGTGCCAACTAGAGTTGAGTGGACACCTGGATGTTTGGGTTTGACGAGTTTGGCCAAACTTCACAAAAAAGTTTCAGTTCGGGACGCGAACTTGACCTCGAACCCCATTGAAGTCAATGGGGACCCGAACTTTAAAGCACTAAAATGGCTCTAAAAAAGTCATGGAAAGGGCTAGAGGGCTGCAAAAGGCAGCAAAATGTGGTTAAGAGCATGGCAAGTGCTCTGCATACAAATGTGGATAGGAAAATTGCTTCAAATAACATAAAATACGTTAAAAAAAATACAATAATCTTGATCTAGGAGGAGGAGGTCCATATGGAGTAGGAGGTTGAGGAGGAAGTTGATGTGGCGGTGTAGGTTGAAGCGGCGGTGGAGGAGGAGGAGGTAGCCTACACTGTTATTTTTTTATTTTTTTATCATTTTATTTTATTTTTTCAAATTTGGGGTAGACACCAAAACATTGGGAAATATAAAAAAATAAAACAAAGAGAAAGTGCACTGGAGCACAACAATGGTTGGGTGAGGCCAGTATACATGTCTATTCTGCACAAGGTACGGACATTTATAAAAAAAAAATACAAAATTTACCAAACATTTTGAAAAATTTGCAAATTTTAAAGTTTCAATTTCTCTACTTCTATAACACATAGTAATACCTCCAAAAATAGTTATTACTTTACATTCCCCATATCTCTACTTCATGTTTAGATCATTTTGGGAATGATATTTTATTTTTTGCGGATGTTACAAGCAGGGGCGTAGCTAGAAATGCATGAGTCCCATAACAAAAAAATTTCATGGGCCTCCCCTCCAAATCTCCCACCCCCACATATCTATCGGGTCACCCACCACCCCTTCCAGAGCTCCCACCCAAACACCCATCCTAGATCTCCCACCGCCATGAGCATAGAAAAGTCAGATGAAAAAACAAATAAGTATATGAACCTTTTTATTTAAAATTGAAAAACATTTAGTAACTGATAAAGTGGCCAATCTGTAACATGAAGAATTGAAAAAAAAAATTATGTAGTAACTGTTCAGCCTGTCGGATCCATCCTGCCAATATTTTGCCGTGCCGCCGCTTCATCCCCATTGACTATAATGGAGCTTCGGTGCAGCACGGCACTGTGCGGGGAAAGGCTGGCGGACGAAAGGTACTGCAAGTTCGACTTTTTTGTCTTGTAGTCTCTCACTGCGCAGTGCCGTGCTGCGCAGGAGCTCCACCACATCCCTATTATAGTCAATGGGGACGGAGCAGCGGTCCAGCCAAATAGCGGCAGGACGGATCCCACAGGCTGAACAGCCTGCCGGATCCGTCCTGCCGCAAGTGTAAAAGTACCCTTAGTCTGTCATATAAGGGGGGGGGAACTTCAGAACTAGAGTGTGCCCCCCAAAAGAAGGAAGGGGTGCCCTCCTTATTACTCCTGGCATCTCTTTTTCATTTCAGATCATCAGACTCTCACTTACTAATAACAGCACACACCCCTGTAGTGTCCACCATCAGACAGGGGAGGGAAGAAACCCCAGTTGGGGGGCACACTCTAGTTCTGGGGTTTCTTCCCTCCCCTGTCCCTATGCCACTGGTTACAAGGCTTAGAAGTTTAGAAGTAAATCTTGAAATTTCTCAGAAATTTTCAAAAACCAACTTTATAAGGACCAGTTCAGGTCTGAAGTCACTTTGTGAAGCTTACATGATAGAAACCACCCAAAAATGACCCCATTCTAGAAACTACACCCCTCAAGGTATGCAAAACTGATTTTAAAAACGTTGTTCACCCTTTAGGTGTTCCACAAGAATTAATGGAAAATAGAGATACAATTTCAAAATGTTACTTTTTTGGCAGATTTTTATTTTTTTTTCCAGTTAAAAAGCAAGGGTTAACAGCCAAACAAAACTCAATATTTATGGCCCTGATTCTGTAGTTTACAGAAACACCCCATATGTGGTTGTAAACTGTTGTATGGGCACATGGCAGGGCGCAGAAGGAAAGGAATGCTATACAGTTTTTGGAAGGCAGATTTTGCTAGACAGTTTTTTTTTTTTTACACCATGTCCCATTTGAAGCCCCCCTAATGCATCCCTAGAGTAGAAACTCCATAAAAGTGACCCCATCTAAGAAACTACATTCCTCAAGGTATTCAAAACTGATTTTACAAACATCATTAACCCTTTAGGTGTTCGACAAGAGTTATTGGCAAATAGAGATGAAATATCGGAATTAAAATTTTTAGGCAAATTTTCAATTTTAATCAATTTTTTCCAGTAACAAAGCAAGGCGCGAAGCCGGCGCATGCACATTAATTACTGTAATGCCGTACAAGGAATAGGCATCGCAGTGCACATGCGCCGGCCGACGGACTAAGTGCGCAGGTGCGGGATCTCGGTGAAACAAGAAGTAAGTAGATGGGCAAACAGAGGGAAAGGATGGGCGGGCAGAGGGAAAGAATGGGCGGGCGGAAGCGACGATAAGGCTGAGCTAGCTGGGCACCTACGAGGGTAACACCGCCCCTGGGCACTTGCGAGCCCTAATTTTCATATGCTACTAAGTTGTTTTTTTGCTGGTTTTATAAGTCCAGGATTGCTCATAAAGGTAACGTTTTTATTAACTGTAAGGCTGCTAGAAAGCTATGGGAAGGGTTAAAAAGGTGAAACTTTGATGACAGACTCCCTTTAAGGACGGTACGTTGTCCTTGTAACGCGGATCCAGCAGCTGGCACCCAGTAATCAGCACAAGTTAGAATGTGGGCAACTCGGCGGACGTTGCGGAGACACTGCAGCATGTAATCGCTCATGTGTGCCAGGCTGCCCAGAGGCAACGAAAAGCTGTCCTCTGTGGGAGGTGTATCGTCTGTGTCCTTTGTATCCCCCAAGCCACGCAACAGTGATGGCCATGAGCTGGTCTGAGTGCCACCCTGCTGTGAACATGGTTCCTCCTCCTCCTCCTTCTCTTCCTCCTCATCCTCCACCTCGTCATCCTCCAGAACTGTGCTCTGGCTGGACAATTGTGTACCTTGGGTTTGTGGGTGCAGGAACCCACACTCGGAGCCACTTGGGAATGACTGGCCGGAAACCCTACGACATGATCCCTCTTCCTCCTCCTGTGCCACATCCTCTTCCATCATCGCCAGGAGCGTTTTTTCAAGGAAGCATAGAAGTGGAATAGTAACGCTGAGAACGGCGTTATCGGCACTGGCCATGTTGGTGGAGTACTCAAAATAGCATATGAGGCAGTTAACGGGAATGCCGAAGTTACGCTGCAGCGCTGACAGGCGAGCAGCAGCAGGGTGACGGCCCGCACTTTATGCAGCAGCTCTGACATATTGGGGTAATTTTTAAGGAATCTCTGCACCACCAAATTTAGCACATGCACCAGGCAAGGGATGTGTGTCAAACCGGTTAGTCCCAGAGCTGCTACGAGATTTCGCCCATTATCGCACACCACCAGGCCTGGCTTGAGGCTGACTGGCACAAACCACTCATCTGTCTGTTGTTCAAGGCCCATCCACAGCTCATGCGTGGTGTAGGGTTTTTCCCCCAAACAGATACGTTTTAATACTGCCTGCTGTCGTTTACCCTTGGCTGTGCTGAAGTTTATGGTGAAGGTGTTAGGATGAGGAGCTGGTAGAGTATGAGGAAGCAGAGTAGGAGGAGGAAGCAACAGGAGGCAAACTGAAGCGCCCTGCAATCCTCGGTGGTGCAAGGACATGCTCCAAACTGCTATGCGCCTCAGGCCCAGCCGTCACTGCATTTACTCAGTGTGCTGTTATGGAGCTATAATGTCCCTGACCGTGCTTACTGGTCCACGTATACCATAGTGAGATGCACCTTGCCACAGATGGCGTTGCGCAGTGCACACCTGATTTTGTCCCCTACTTGGTTGTGCAGGGAAGGGATGGTTCTCCTGGAAAAGTAGTGGCAGCTGGGCACGACTTACTGTGGGACAGCCACCGCCATAAGATCTTTAAAACTATCCGTCTCCACCAGACGGAATGACAGCATTTCAAAGGCCAGTAATTTTGAAATGCTGGCATTCAGGGCTAGTGATCGTAGGTGGGTAGGGGGGTACTTCCTCTTCCTCTCCAGCGTTTGGGAGATGGAGAGCTGAACGCTTCCGTGGGACATTGTGCAGATGCTTGGTGACCCAGGTGGTGGTGTTGCTGGAAGATCCTCTGTTTGCGAGGTGGCAGGTGGCACTGTCACTCCAGAGGTGGATGAAGAGGCCGAGACTGCAGCAGAAGAGGAAGCAGGAGGAGCCAGAGACCTTTCTTGGTTTTTGAGGTGTCTACTCCACTGCAGCTCGTGCTTTGCACTTAAATGCCTGGTCATGCAGGTTGTGCTCAGGTTGAGAACGTTTATGCCTTGCTTCAGAATCTGATTGCACAGCGTGCAAACCATTTGTGTCTTGTCGTCAGCACATTGTCTGAAGAACTGCCATGCCAGGGAACTCCTTGGAGCTGGTTTTGGTGTGCTCGGTCCCTTGCTGCGGTGGGCAGTAGCAGGCGTACTGTCTAGGGGACGGCCGCTCCGCTTTTGCACCCTGCTCCCTCTTCCGCTGTGCTGGTGGCTCTGTGTGACCACCGCCTCTTCCCCTGAACTACATAGGTCACTCACATGACCTTGATTCCATGTGGGGTCGAGGACCTCAGTGTCCGCCACATCATCTTCCATCCAGTCTTCACCCCTGCCTTCCTTGTCGGCACACTTTTGAAAGCCCGAGCAGTTGGCACCTGTTTTTTCGTCATCATCCGATACGTGCTGCTATGGTCCTCCCATGTACTCATCTTGAGAGATAAGTGGTTCGGCATCGGTGCACTCAATCTCTTCCACTTCTGGGGCAGGGCTAGGTGGATGGCCCTAAGGAAACCCTGCTAACAGAGTCATCAAAAAGCAGTAGAGACTGCTGCGTGACTTCGGGCTTAGACTGATTGGCTGATTTGCAAGGGGGTGAGGTGAAAGACTGATGGACATCGGCTGCAGCTTTCAACTGTGGTCTTTCAGCAGATGACTGGGTGGGAGACAATGTGAAGGAACTGGATCCACTGTCAGCCACCTAATCTACTATCGCCTGTACTTGTTCTGACGAAGGCACGCCTAAACGCGCGTCGGGGTAACGCCATCCCAGGTATTCAGGTCCGTGCTATTTCTAGGTGAGTCTGTGTCATTTTCATCTAAATTTCTGGTCTGTTACATATAGTCAGGATAGAACTTTGGTAGGTCTATATAGCAGCTACTTGCTGCATCCCTGTGTATAACATATGTGGAGTCACTACCTGCCATAGCTATATTATTTGGCAATTTTACTATGATGTCTTCATATTAGGATTTGCCTTCATCAACTTTTGTATATGTCAATGTGATATTATATATTTGGACTCTGTAACGCTGCGATGGTGTTTTCTGCTCCCTTTTTCCCTTTTTTTATGGTATTTATTATCTATAGATTTTTTGTAACTAAAAAAGTATACTATTTTCATTATTCATTATTGGTCGTCTATGAGCTTTAGTTCTGGTCGGTAATGAGCTTTAGTTCTCTTGTTTCTTCCTTGTATCTTATAAGCTCGCCCAGTTATATAATGTTGGGTGCTCTGTTTATATAGCCGCACTATTGTAGTATATACGCACTTGGCTACTGACACCCATGGTTGTTTTTGTTTTTTATCGCCTGTACTTGTTTAGGCCTCACCATTCGTAGAGCCGCATTAGGCCCGACAAAATACCGCTGCAGGTTCTGTCGCCTACTCGCACCTGAGGAAGGGGTGTTACTTGTGTGTGTAGTTGGCACAGATCGACCACGTCCTCTCCCTGCAACAGGAGCTCCACCAGCAGCACCACAACCTGGGCCACGTCCCTTATTTGACGCTCTCCTCATATTTCTCGAATTTAGGATCTTGCCCTAAATGGGTGTTTAATTAATAGTAGAATAGAACGACAGTATGTATAGGGTGTATCTCACACGGCCTGAAGCAAACAAGGCCTCTATTAAAGATTTGTTTGCCCAAAATCGCTGTATTTCAAATACCTGAATCAAACCCCTGTATGTAAAGGGTGTATCTCACACGGCCTGAACCAGACTAGGCCTGAATTAAAGATTTGTGCACCAAATGGCGGTATTTCAAATCTCTGAATCTAACCCAAATGTATTAAGGGTGTATCTCACAATGACATATGCAGCAAAGGCTGCCAAATAAACTTTTTTTGCCCAAACGGGTGTTTGTTTAATAACTCATTATGGCAGCAGTATATAACCAAGGAATTTCAAACGTGCTTATGCTGCAAGGCCTGAAATATTGTGTATTTTGCCCCAAATAGGGTGTTTTATTAATGGAAGAATAGGCCTGGTGTATTTCACACTGCCTGATCCACACTAGGCCTCAATTAAAGATTTGTGCACCAAATGGCAGCATTTCAAATCTCTGAATCTAACCCAAATGTATAAAAGGTGTATCTCACAATGACATCTGCATTAAAGGCTGCCAGCTAAATAGTTTTTTTCCCCAAACGAGTGTTTGTTTAATAACTGAAATTGACAGCAGTATATAAGCCTGTAATTTCACACGTGCTGATGCTGCAAGGCCTGAAAATAGTGTTTTTTGGCAAAAAAGTGTGTTTTTAAAACCCCAGAAAATGATAGGTGTATTTCTAGCTTAAATTGCACACTGACTAATCCAGATGTTGTAGATTGCCCAAAAGGTGTTTTTTTTGGTAACAGAATACAAAAGCTGTATATATTAAACTTGAATTTTAACACTTGCAGATCAGGAAAATAGTGTTTTTTGGCAAAAAAGTGTGTTGTTAAAACCCCAGAAAATGATGGATGTTTTTCTAGCTTAAATTGCACACTGACTAATCCAGATGTTGTAGATTGCCAAATAAATGGTGATTTGCAATGTCCCAAAAGCTCAGATGCAGTGCTGGTGCACTGAGCTAGCATAAAATGGCCGCCGCCGCGAATTATAAACGTTTTTTTTTTTTGGTCAATGGGCTCAGGGCAGGATAAAAAAATTGTGCCCTGCACCCACAAAACACAATGTATGTAGACCTATTCTATCCCTGAAATCACAAGTCCAGCAGCATCATCTCCCTACACTAGTAACAGCCGAGTGACATGCAGCGCTACGTGACTCAAGCTTATATAGAGGCTGGGTCACATGCAGCTCTGGCCAATAGTAGGCATGGCTGTGATGGCTTCTAAGGTCAGACAGTTAACCGCTTGTTGATTGGCTGCTCTGCAGCCTTTCAAAAAGCGCCAAGAAAGCACCGAACACCAAACTCAAACCCAAACTTTTACTGAAATGTTCGGGTTCGGGGTCCAAAAATCCTAAAGTTCGATACGAACCCGAACTTTACAGTTCGGGTTCGCTCAACCCTAGTTAGGACCCGTCCTACAGAGATCGACTTGACGTGCGGCAGACAGCATCTCTAATTTATAACTATAGCATTAGCAATTGTTATGCATTTTTGTACTTTATTTGGTTTGCAGGGAGCTGTTGCATTGCATGTTTTGTTTTAGGCCTCATGCACACAACCGTTGTTTGGGTCCGCATCCGAACCGCCGACCCATTCACTTAAATTGGGCCGCAAATGATGCGTACAGCACTCTGTGTGCTGTCCGCATCCGTGGCTCCGTTCCGCGGCCCCGCTAAAAATGATAACGCTAAAAATTATAACATGTTCTATTCTTGTATGTGCTTTGCGGACAAGAATAGGCATTTATATTGCCGGCGCCCGTTCCTCAAATTGCGGAAGGCAACACGGGCGGCTTCCGTTTTTTGTGGATCCGTGGATTGCGGACAGCAAAAAATGGAACGGTCGTGTGCATGAGGCCTTGCAGTGTTGTTTTCAGCCATAGCAACGTGCCCCTGTGCATTTGGATGTGCTGACTGACCCCCTTTTTTTTTTTATATCGTCTCTATCAACTTTTGATGTTCTTTTTTGCGCCTACCATGGTGATCACGGGTAGCGGGGAATCAGGGTTCCAGGCCGGAGAGAGAGTATGAGAAAGGGATACCACATCCAAGGGAGGTCAATGGCTGAAATGTGATTGAGCGGAAATGTGGGACAAATTATTAAGGCAGAAGCATCCAAGTAAAGGAGGTGGCGCAAGCAATTAAAGACGAATTTTAGAAATTTAAGTCCCTGTCACCTATACAGAGCAGGATTTTTTAAACGTCAAAAATGGTAAAATGTCACCCACCAATGCAACAGATGATTTTAAAAAAATTGGGTTTCCTGTCCACTATGCAGAGCAGGGGTTTATTCACTGCAAAGCTGGGTTCATGTCACCCAACAATTGAACAGACTATTTTACAAAAATGTGGTCCCTGTCACCTATGCAGAGCAGGGGTTTGTATACTGCAAAAATTGTAAAATGTCACCTGAGAATGTACCAGATGATTTTTTTAAATTTCGGTCCCTGTCACCTATGCAGAGCAGGGGTTTAATCACTGCAAAAATGGTAAAATGTCACCCAGGAATGTAACAGACGCTTTTGCACCCTGCTCCCTCTTTTGCTGTGCCGGTGCCTCTGTGCGACCACCGCCTCTTCCTCCAAACTGCACACGTCACTCGCATGACCTTAATTACATTTGGGGTCTAGTATCTCATCATCCTCCACATCATCTTCCACCCACTCTTTACCCCTGCCCTCCTTGTCGGTCAGCAGACTGCAGAAAGCCGCAGCAGTTGGCATCTGTGTTTTATCATCATCCGAGACGTGCTGTGGTGCTCCCATGTCCTCATCCTGAAACATAAGTGGTTGTGCATCAGTGCACTCATTCTCTTCCACTTCTGGGGCAGGGATATGTGGATGGCCCACGGAAACCCTGCCAGCAGAGTCATCAAAAAGCAGAAGAGACTGCTGCATGACTTGGGGCTCAGACTGCTTGGCTGATTTGAAATGGGGTGAGTTGAAAGACAGATGGACATGGGCTGTAGGTGCCAACTCTGATATTTTTGCAGGGGACTTGGTGGGAGACAATGTGAAGGAACTGGAGGCACTGTCAGCCACTCAATCTACTATTGCCTATACTTGTTCTGGCCTCACCATTCGTACTGTCCTAAATGCAGTGTAGGCCGCAAATGTACTTTCTAGCGCAAAAGAGGAGCATTTGTCACCCAACAATGTAACAGACGAATTACTGAAATGTATTTCCCTGTCCACAATGTAGAGCAGGCGTATATCACAGCCACAAATTTGGGAATGTCACACAACAATGTGTCAGACGAATTAGTGAAATGTATTTCCTTGTCCACAATGTAGAGCAGGGGTATATCACAGCCCAAAATTGGTGAATGTCACCCAACAATGCATCAGACAAATTAGTGAAATGACTTAAAATAACATAAAATACGTAAATAAAAAATAATACTCTTGATCTAGGAGGTGGAGGTCCATATGGAGTAGAAGGTTGAGGTGGCGGTGTAGGTGGAAGCAGCGGTGGAGGAAAAGGAGGTAGCCAACACTGGTATTTTTTTAATTTTTATTAATGTACACCCCAAAACATTTAGAAATATAAAAAATAAAACAATGATAAAGTGCGCTGCAGTATAACAATGGCTGGGTAAAGCCGGTATTAATGTCTATTATGCACAAGTTACAGACAAGTCCTGAGGGATCCATGCCTGGTTCATTTTAATGAACGTGAGCTTGTCCACATTGGCTGTGGACAGGCGGCTGCGCTTGTCTGTGATAACGCCCCCTGCCGTGCTAAACACACGTTCACATAATACACTGGCTACAGGGCAGGCCAGCACCTCTAAGGCGTAAAGGGCAAGCTCAGGCCATGTGCCCAATTTGGAAACCCAGAAGTTGAAGGGGGCATTCATATCAGTCAGTACGTGTAGGCGTGTGCACACATACTGCTCGACCATGTTGGTGAAATGCTGCCTCCTGCTAAGACGTTCCATATCAGCTGGTGGTGCAGGTTGTTGTGGCGTGCTGACAAAGCTTTTCCACATTTCGGCCATGCTAACCCTGCCTTCTGAGGTGCTGGCGGTGCCCCAGCTGTGTTGGCGACCTCTTCCTCTGCCTTCGCCTTGTTCTTCCACTGTGCCCCCGCTGTCAGGTGGGAATGCCACCAGCAGAGCGTCTACCAGCATGTCTATATTGACGGAATTAAGGACGGTATGTTGTCCTTGTAATGGGGATCCAGCAGCGTGGCCACCCAGTAATCAGAACAAGTTAGAATGTGGGCAACTCGCTTATGTGTGCCAGGCTTCCCAGAGGCAACAAAAAGCTGTCCTCTGTGGGAGGTGTATCATCTGTGTCCTTTGTATCCCTCCAGCCACGCACCAGCGATGGCCATGAGCTGGTTTGGGTGCCACCCTGGTGTGAACATGGTTCCTCCTCCACCTCGTCATCCTCCAGAACTGTGCCCTGGCTGGACAATTGTGTACCTGGCGTTTGTGGGTGCAGGATCTCACTTCAGAATGACTAACCGGAAACCCTACAAAATGATCTCTCTTCCTCCTCCTCTTCCTGTGCCAGATCCTCTTCTTTTATCGCCAGCAGCGTTTTTTCAAGGAGGCATAGAAGTGGGATAGTTATGCTGAGAACGACGTTATCGGCACTAGCCATGTTGGTGGAGTACTCGAAACAGACCAACAGGGAACACAGGTCTCGCATGGAGGCCCAATCATTGGTGGTGAAGTGGTGCTGTTCCACCGAGCGACTCACCTGTGCGTGCTGCAGCTGAAACTCCACTATCGCCTGCTGCTGCTCGCACAGTCTGTCCAGCATGTGCAAGGTGGAGTTCCACCTTGTGGACACGTCGCATATGAGGCGGTGAGCGGGAAGGCCAAAGTTACGCTGCAGCGCTGACAGGCGAGCAGCAGCAGGGTGAGAATGCCAAAGGCACGCACAGACGGCCCGCACTTTATGCAGCAGCTCTGACATATCTGGGTAATTTTTAAGGAATCTCTGCACCACCAAATTTAGCACATGCGCCAGGCAAGGGATGTGCATCAAACCAGCTAGCCCCAGAGCTGCTATTATCACACACCACCAGGCCGAGCTTGAGGCTGACTGGCACAAACCACTCATCGGTCTGTTGTTCAAGGCCCGTCCACAGCTCCTGCACAGTGTGGGGTTTGTCCCCCAAACAGATAAGTTTTAAAACTGCCTACTATCGTTTACCCTTGGCTGTGCTGAAGTTGGTGGTAAAAGTGTTACGCTGACATGATGAGGAGCTGGTAGAGAATGAGGAAGCAGAGTAGGAGGAGGAAACAACAGCAGGGAAACTGAAGGGCCCAGCAATCCTCGGTGGTGGAAGGACATGCGCCAAACTGCTATCCGCCTCAGGCCAAACCGCCACTGCATTTACCCAGTGTGCTGTCATGGAGATATAATGTCCCTGACCGTTCTTGCTGGTGCCATAGATAGCGTTGCGCAGTGCAAATGTGATTTTGTCCCCTACTTGGTTGTGCAGGAAAGGGATGGCTTGCCTGGAAAAGTGGTAGCGGCTGGGCACAACGTACTGTGGGACAGCCACCGCCATAAGGCCTTTAAAACTATCTGTCTCCACCAGACGGATTGACAGCATTTCAAATGCCAGTAATTTAGAAATGCTGGCATTCAGGGCTAGGGATCACGGGTGGGTAGCGGGGTACTTCCTCTTCCTCTCCAGAGTTTGGGAGATGGAGAGCTGAACGCTTCCGTGGGACATTGTGGAGATGCTTGGTGACCCAGGTGGTGGTGTTGCTGGAAGATCCTCTGTTTGCGGGGTGGCAGGTGGCACTGTCACTCCAGATGTGGATGAAGAGGCCGAGACTGCAGCAGAAGAGAAAACAGGATGAGCCAGAGACCTTTCTTGGTTTTTGAGGTGTCTACTCCACTGCAGCTTGTGCTTAGCACTTAAATGCCTGGCCATGCAGGTTGTGCTCAGGTTGAGAACGTTTATGCCTCGCTTCAGGCTCTGATTGCACAGGGTGCAAACCACTCGTGTCTTGTTGTGAACACATTGTCTGAAGAACTGCCATGCCAGGGAACTCCTTGGAGCTGGCTTTGGTGTGCTCGGTCCCTTGCTGCTGTGGGCAGTAGCAGGCATACTGTCTAGAGGACGGCCACTCCGCTTTTGCACCCTGCTCCCTCCTCTGCTGTGCTGGTGGCTCTGTGCGACCACCGCCTCTTCCTCCGAACTACATAGGTCCCTCGCATGACTTTGATTCCATGTGGGATCGAGGACTTCATCGTCCTCCACATCATCTTCCACCCATTCTTCACCCCTGCCCTCCTTGTCGGTTGCACACTGCAGAAAGCCCCAGCAGTTGGCACCTATGTTTCGTCATCATCCAAAACATGCTGCGATAGTCCTCCAATGTACTCATCTTGAAAGATAAGTGGTTTGGCATTGGTGCACTTAATCTTTTCCACTTCTGGGGCAGGGATAGGTGGATGGCCCTGGGAAACCCTGCTAACAGAGTCATCAAAAAGCAGATAAGACTGCTACATGACTTGGGGCTCAGACTGCTTGGCTGATTTGCAAGGGGGTGATGTGAAAGACTGATGGACATTGGCTGCAGGTGCCAACTCTGATCTTTCAGCAGGAGACTGGGTGGGAGACAATGTGAAGAAACTGGAACCACTGTCAGCAACCCAATCTACTATCGCCTGTACTTGTTTAGGCCTTACCATTAGTAGAGCCGCATTAGGCCCGACCAAATACCGCTGCAGGTTCTGTCGCCTACTCGCACCTGAGGAAGGGGTGTTACTTGTGTGTGTAGCTGGCACAGATTGACCACGTCCTCTCCCTGCAACAGGAGCTCTACCAGCAGCACCACGACCGGGGCCACATCCCTTATTTGACACTCTCCTCATTCTTTGCGTTCACTTACCAAACTAACAGATGGTTTATGTCAGGCGACAATGTAACCGCCAATAGTCCACAATTAAGTTCATAAACAGTAAGGCAGAGCCGGTGTCATAAAGAGGAAAAATTTCTTGAGGTCACACAAAAATTCTGATTTTTTTTTCACCCACAATTAAACAGATGCATTTATCTGATTTTCTTTCACTATCACAAATGCAATGCAGGCCGCAAATGTACTTTATAGCAGAATTTTTTTTAATTTGTCCCCACAAAATCTAACAGATGGATTTACTTGGATTGTACTTTACAGAAAAAATGTGAATATGCCCCCCCCCCCCCCCCCCGGGGCCCTGAACTCACAGACGGATTTCCTATATTACTTTCCCTTACCCTGGCACATATGTAGTGCAGGGGCACTTAACAAATGGGTATATGTTGCCCACTGAGCTAAAAGAACAGGATTTAATTATTGTCCCTGGCACAGATACTGTGCTGGTGCACTGAACTTGCACAAAATGGCCGCCGATGCCCACCTAACTAACAGACGGATAAAACGTATTTTCTGTGTCACTGGGCTCAGGGCAGGGTACAAAAACGTTGCATTGACCCACAAAAAAATATCGCTGTAGATCACAGAGTTAACAACAATTTCTGATATCAGATAGATTCTGTCCTATTCTCTCCCTTACAGCAGCTGCAACCTCTCCCTACACTAGTAACAGCAGAGTGACGTGCGGCGCTACGTGACTCCGGCTTATATAGAGGCTGGGTCACATGCAGCACTGGCCAATCACAGCCATGCCAATAGTAGGCATGGCTGTGATGGCTTCTAAGGTCAGACAGTTAACCGCTTGTTGATTGGCGCCAATAAATCGCCAAACACGAACCCTAACTTTTACAGTTGGGGTTCGCTCAACCCTAGTACCAACTTGAAAGGTACGTTTCATTGTAGGGGCTGTGTGGCGTGCAATGCGATACTTCTGGGCAGTGAATTCATGAGCACTGTCACACGAAAAACCTTCACTATCTGATCCTTTGTGAATTGCAGAACAAAGGGGTTAGTGTACCTTGCCACATGCAAGTGTAGCAAACAATATGTGGGCAAGACATTCTGCGAATTCCGTAGAAGAATCGGTGAGCACCTTGGGGACATCCGCAAAGGTGCCGATACGGCGATTGCACGGCATGTGTCTTCCCTACATAAGGATGATATGGACGCCATCAAATTTCAAGGGGTTGAGGTTGTGAGGAGGTCCTCAAGAGGGGAGGATTTTGACAGGAAATTGTTGCAGAAGGAGGCACAATGGATGTTTAGACTGCGTACCGTCCATCCGCAGGGTCTGAATGAGCAGATTTTGTTTGTCTGCTTCATTTAGATATGTATCCAGCAATGTGTCCTCCCTGTAGTTGACCCTGTATCACCTCTATATATGTGTTATGTGGTTGATTTCTGACACCACAATAATGGACCCTATGTACAGCGCAATTTGTCATCTAAATACTAACCTTGTTGGGTCCCTTTCAATTGCCAGGCTGTAATATTATTCTGGGTTAAAACCGTCAGTTGGTCCCCCATTAACGTGTGTTCTGACACTCTGGGAGGAATCGCTCCAGTGAGTGGGCAGGCAATGGAGGCGGGGTTTAATCGCGGTTCGTCGCCCCTTTCTGCACTATTGGCTGGCCCAGGGGCTTGATTCTATGTAGGGAAGGGGCCTCTTCCTCATAACCTGTGCGCTCTGGCGGCCTTGTACGGCCATCCTAGCGCTGTTGCCGCTGCCCCAGGACGTTAGACAGTCAGTGTCTCTGTTGCATGCCTGCACCCAGAAACTTCATTGATCCTGAAGAGCCAATTGTATGTTGAAACGCGTAGAGCAGTTCATGGGGGCAAATTTGTGTTATACAGCAATTCTGTGGAGTTGATTCGTGCCCACGTCTCTATGACTGGGTGCATGCGTTCGCTGTTGATAGTGTGGACGCATGACTTGTTGCAACACCGGTCATTATAGGATGTGGACAGATGTTTATCAACTACCATTCATGATTTAGGGCAGTTGTGTTATTAGGCCAGGTCTCAAGCCCAGAGATTACAGCGCAATAAACCGTATAAGCTAGTGACCATATAAGCTGTGACCATATAAGCTAGTGGTGGAAAATCTTCAGCTTTACAGGCCTAGCTTAGATTTGCGCACCACCACATCCAATCTGCTTATTTAATGGTCAGAGCCTTCAATAGTGTGAATAGTTGATTTTTGTCCACATGTGAGCGGCTACATCCACCACATTTCAGCGACACAGCTGCTCAGTGTATCAAATTAAATGAGCCTGCTTCTATTGTGTAGACCGATGTTTTATCAACTATAATGAGAGCTAGTTAGGTAGAGTTTGTGTTGTCCTTCCCATTTGGTGATTTCAATAGTACATCTAATAAAGGTTATTTTTAATATATAGTATTATTATTGCGCAATGTTCCTCCATTCAGTGATTTATGTGACCGGTATACTTCTCTACTCTACCAACATAAGACCTAATAATCTTGAGCCAGGAGGTGGAGTACCAAGTAGAGGACAAGGCGGAGGTGGCAGTGCAGGCGGAAGAAGCGGAGGAGGCAGACATGGAGGTGGAGGCAGAAGAGTTGTAGCAGGAGGGGAAGGTAGGCAACATCTTTTTTTTTATTATGTATTAAATTTTTCTTATTTTTATTTAATTTTTTCTTTATTTTTTGCTTTGTGGAGGCCCCAAAACATTGGGAAATAGCAAAGAGAATGCACAAAGTGCACTGATGTACAACAATGGCTACTTCTCTACTCTGCCAATGTAAGTCTTAACAATCTTGAGCCAGGAGATGGAGGTCCGAGAGGAGGGGGAGGGGGACGTGGTGGTGCAGGCCGCAAATGTACTTTTTAGCAGAATTTTTTTTAATTTGTCCCCACAAAATCTAACAGATGGATTTACTTGGATTGTACTTTACAGAAAAAATTTGAATATGTCCCCCCCCCCCCCGGGGCCCTGAACTCACAGACGGATTTCCTATATTACTTTCTCTTACCCTGGCACATATGTAGTGCTGGGGCACTTAACAAATGGGTATATGTTGCCCACTGGAGTCCCCAAAACATTGGGAAATAGCAAAGAGAATGCACAAAGTGCACTGATGTACAACAATGGCTACTTCTCTACTCTGCCAATATAAGTCTTAACAATCTTGAGCCAGGAGATGGAGGTCCGAGAGGAGGGGGAGGGGGACGTGGTGGTGTAGGCAGCAAAGGTGGAGGAGGTAGCCAATATATGTTTTTCTTATTCAGTTCCTCCATTCAGTTATTTATGTGACCGGTATACTTCTCTACTCTACCAACATAAGACCTAATAATCTTGAGCCAGGAGGTGGAGTACCAAGTAGAGGACAAGGCGGAGGTGGCAGTGCAGGCGGAAGAAGCGGAGGAGGCAGACATGGAGGTGGAGGCAGAAGAGTTGTAGCAGGAGGGGAAGGTAGGCAACATCTTTTTTTTTATTATGTATTAAATTTTTCTTATTTTTATTTAATTTTTTCTTTATTTTTTGCTTTGTGGAGGCCCCAAAACATTGGGAAATAGCAAAGAGAATGCACAAAGTGCACTGATGTACAACAATGGCTACTTCTCTACTCTGCCAATATAAGTCTTAACAATCTTGAGCCAGGAGATGGAGGTCCGAGAGGAGGGGGAGGGGGACGTGGTGGTGTAGGCAGCAAAGGTGGAGGAGGTAGCCAATATGTTTTCTTATTTTTTTTAATTTTTTTTAATTTTTCTTACTTTTTTTTTGTGGAGGCCCCAAAACATTGGCAATGGGTATGACAATGGCTAGTTGTGGCCATTTTACCTCTCTAATTTGCCCAAGGTATGGACAAATCCTGTGGGATATATGCATGGTTCATTTTAATAAACGTGAGCTTGTCCACATTGGCTGTGGACAGCCGTGCCTGTCCGTAATCACCCCCTCCTTCCCCGCCATGCTTAACACATGTTCGGACAATACACTTGCCGTAGGGCAGGCCAGCACCTCCAAGACTTAAAGGGCAAGCTCAGGTCATGTGTCCAATTTGGAGATCCAGAAGTTAAATGGGGCAGACCCGTCAGTCAGTACGTGCACACATGTACAATTGTACTGTTTCACCATGTTTGTGAAATGCTGCCTTCTGCTAAGACGGTCCGTATCAGATGGTGGTGCTGGATGTTGTGGTGTGCTGACAAATCTTTTCCACATTTCGGCCATGCTAACCCTCTCACTGGTTAGAATGAGGGTATCACGGTGGTCCTTGTGCAGACACTGCAGCTTGTAGTCATCATGTGTGCCAGGCTGCCGAGAGGCAACAACAAGCTTTCCTCGGTGGGTGCTGTATAGTCTGTGTCCTCTGTATCCCCCCAGCCATTCTCCAGTGATGCCTGTGAGCTGAATTGGGTGCCACCCTGCTGTGAACGCAGACCTTCCTCCTTCTCCTTTTCTTGGCTGTACAGTTGTGTACCTGGCCACTGTTGGTGCTTGAACCCACCTTCTGAACCACCTGTGAACGACTGTCCACGACAGTGTCATCGGCGCTGGCTATGTTGGTGGAGTACTCAAAACAGTGTAACATGGCGCACACGTCCCACATAGAGGATCCACTTGGTGGTGAAGTGGTGCTGAAGCTCCACTATCGCCTGGTGCTGGTCGCACAGTCTCTCCAGCATGTGCAAGGTGGAGTTCCACCGTGTGGGATACCTTGCATATGAGGTGGTGAGCAGGAAGACAGAACTTATCATTGTGCAAAATAGCATACTGTAATAAGACAATACAGACCAGGAGTCAGGGAGGGAGACCAACCCTGACGCGAGTTTTGCCTCGCTTCTCATTAGATAGTGGGATAAACATTGTTGCACTGGCACTTTATACAGTCCTGATCAAAAGTTTAAGACCAATTGAAAAATTGCAAAAAATCATATTTTGCATGGCTGGATCTTAACAAGGTTCCAAGTAGAGCTTCACCATGCAACAAGAAGAAATGAGAGTGAGACAAAACATTTTTTGAGCATTCAATTAATTGAAAATAACGATTAAACTGAAACAGACTGTTTTTCAGCTGATCCACATTTTAGGACCACATGCCAAATCTGTGCAAAGATGTGGATTCAGTGTAATTTTCTGTCAGGTAGTCACACGTTGTGATGGCAAAGGCAAAAAAACTCTCCCTTTTTGAACGTGGTCGGGTTGTTGAACTGCATAAGCAGGGTCTCTCACAGCGCGCCATCGCTGCTGAGGTGGGACACAGTAAGACAGTCATTTGGAATTTCATAAATGATCCTGATGGTTATGGAACAAAAAAGTCAAGTGGAAGACCCAAAAAAATGTCATCAGCACTGAGCCGGAGGATCCAATTGGCTCTCTGTCAAGATACTGGACATCTTCGACCCAAATTAAGGCCCTTACTGGTGCTGACTGCAGCCCCATAACCATCAGACGGCATCTGAGACTGAAGGGCTGCAAAAACAAAAAACGTCTTCAAAGACCTCGTCTCCTTGAACGCCACAAAACTGCTCGTTTGGACTTTGCAAGAGAGCACCAAACATGGGGCATTCAAAGTTGAAAGAAAGTTTTATTCTCTGATGTGAAAAATTTTAACCTTGATGGTCCTGATGATTTCCAACATTACTGGCATGACACGCAGATCCCACCTGAAATGTTTTCTACGTGCCACAGTGGAGGGGGCGCCATAATGGTCTTGGGTGCTTTTTCCTGCAGTGGAACAATGGAGCTTCAGGAAGTGCAGGGGCGTCAAACGGCCGCTGGCTACCCATTCCTCAGGACTAAGGGCCCTCGTCTGTGTGGTAACGACTGGGTTTTTCAACAGGTCAACGCTACAGTACAAAATGCCCTGCAGGACAAGGGACTGCTTCCGGAGAATAACATCACTCTTTTGGCCCATCCTGCGTGTTCCCCTGATCTAAATCCAATTAGGAACCTTTGGGGATGGATGGCAAGGAAAGTTTACAAAAATGGACAACAGTTTCAGACAGTAGATGGCCTTCGTGCAGCCGTCTTCACCACTTGGAGAAATGTTACTACTCACCTCATGGAAACCCTTGCATCAAGCATGCCGAAACAAATTTTTGAAGTGATAAACAATAACGGCGGAGCTACTCATTACGGAGTTCATGTTTAGAAGTTGGATTTCTGTTTTGGGGGGGAGGGGTATAGTTTTTTTTTTGGAGGTGTGGTCCTAAACTTTTGATCAGCTGAAAAACAGCCTGTTTCAGTTTATTCATTGTTTTCATTAAATTGAATGCTCAAAAAATGCTTGTCTCACTCCCATTTCTTCTTGTTGCATGTTGAAGCTCTACTTGGAACCTTGTTAAGATCCAGCCATGCTAAATATGATTTTTTGCCATTTTTCAAGTGGTTGTAAACTTTTGATCAGGACTGTAGTATGTACAACCCACAGAGACCGCACATCTGTGTTATACAATATTGATGTATGGATTTTGCAAAGTATTATATGCCGTAGGCTCGGCTCCACTTTTCAGAGAGGATGAGCTACTAGAGGACAGTCAGCAGCTAATGCCCAGCCAAGATCTGGAAGAGACATCCGCTGCTTCCTCCCATAGGCAGGCAAGTAGTGATGATGAGAATCGTGTGGAAGCAGGAGTTGCGAGCGGTTAGGCTTCTGGCTCTGAGACCATTAAGGGGGACATCAGTGATGTGCAGACAGAATAGGATGATGATGATGTAGCCGATCGCATTTCTTAGCCAGGTGAATAAGGTGGCTTTATCATTATCAGGAGAAGAGGGTCGCAGCTTGCGCGTGAAGCAGCTACTGAGCCAGCAGGGTGGTAGTGTGGCCATGAGTCAGCAGAGTGGCAGCAGTGGGAGGTTTAGAGCCAAACGTGCCCAGGGTAGACCATCAACTTGGCAGGAGCCTACCTATCTGGAAGGTAGTGGTGCAGGGGTTCACGGAGGCAGGGTAGCAGGCAGTCAGGGTGGAGCGTTCGTGGAAAAATACCCAGTCTAAGCGTGCTACGGGTCACCCGTGCAGCAGGGAGCGGGGGCCCGGCTCTCACCTGAGAGCAGTGGCCCTGCTCTAACTGCCCGGCAGGAGTTAATAAAAGTTATTCAGAAAGTTATGTGTAGCCCAAAATGGCGCCATTAAAAACTACAGCTTGTCCTGCAAAAAACAAGCCTTCATAAATCTATATAGATGGAAAAATAAAAAAGTTATAGCTCTTGGAACACGATGATGAAAAAAGGAAGAAAGATCCTTGGTTATTAAGGCCCAAAACAGGCTGGTCACTAAGGGGTTAAACTAGTATTGAGTTTTTCATCTTCACAATGATAAAAAAGTGTAACCAAAGTTTGTTTTACATAAGATTATAAAATAAATATCAAACTTTTGGATCAACTGAATAATAGAGATATCTCCCGGGAGTTCTTCCACCTGCCTCCTTGCCTTTATTTTCTACATAAATGTGCACAGGTAATGCTGAACGTGGCCTCACTTGGCCATGAAGATGACTGCGCTGCTCTCTGAGAGCCGAACAAGAAGAGCTACAAGAAGAAAAATCCAACTGAAAATGAATGTCAGAAACAAAGAAATATCTGATGTGAGTAACGTTAGGAAGATCATTGTGTAAAATTATTCTAAAGAAAACTTTCAAATGTCTTGAATCACATTTATGTCCAAATGTGTAAAGGATTTAATTTAATCTTGAAAAGTAAAAACCTGAGCGCTGATATTTAATGTTAATCGTTCTTAGTCATTTCAGGCTCTTTCTATTTCTATAGGAGGAATACATGAACATCATTGTGTGTAACTATATAAAGTAGAGTATAACACTGTATGAATAAGTAACCTGCTAAAATGTCTAGTTTTAATTATACATTTTTTTATTATTCCCCCTCTGAGAATCCAGGTAAAAATAAAGATATTGAGAGTAGAGATCAGATTTTTTGCACCAACATGACTATAGCCTCATGTGATTTTATCAGTAATTCAGTAATTCGGAGTCTGTAGAGATACACTGTAAAAATAAAAAAGTAACTTTTATTTTAATTTTATCTAGAATCTCCAACCTGTTCTACAAAATGGGAAAAATCTGACTGTGGTCAATGAGTTTTTCCTTTTAGGGTTCCAAATTCACCAAGATTTAAGAATTTCTCTATTCTGTATTTTTCTTCTGGTTTTCTGTGGGACAATATGTGGGAACCTCCTGATCATCACCCTGGTGTCCACCAGCAAGAACCTTCACACTCCAATGTACTTCTTCATCTCACAACTGTCCATCAGTGATATTATGTTAATTATAGATGTTGTCCCTAATCTGCTCCGCATCCTGCTGAATAATGGGGGGAACATTACTTTTAGCGACTGTATTACTCAGCTGTATTTTTTTGGTGTATCAGAATCATTAGAATGTTCTCTTCTCACTGTGATGTCTTATGACAGATATGTGGCCATTTGTAATCCCCTCCGTTACTCCACCATCATGACAAGTGGACATTGTGTGATGTTAATCATCGTCTCTTGGTTATGTGGATTTGCTGTTAATATGATTTACCACATAACAATAGCAAATCTACATTTTTGCGGGCCAAATATCATTGACCATTATTACTGTGACATCATCCCCTTAGTAGAACTTGCCTGTTCTGATACCTTCATTATTCACTTAGAAATATTTTTTATAGGAGTTCCAATTATCTTTATTCCAACCACAATCATTGCAATGTCTTATACTTACATTGTTATATCCGTCTTAAGGATCCCATCCAGTACTGGTAGACAGAAAGCCTTCTCCACCTGTAGCTCCCACCTCATTGTGGTCTCCATATTTTATGGGACTCTCTTCAGTGTTTATATTGTCCCCAAAAATGGCCTTACGTCCTCCGTAAAAACATTATCACTTCTATATACAGTGTTTACTCCTTTGGTCAACCCCATTATTTACAGCCTGAGAAACAAAGATATTATGAAAGCCATACAGGAAGCGTTTCAAAAAGTAGAGCTGAAACATTGCTGCTATATGGGTTAAATTAATCACCCATTATTTTTCCACTGAATTTTGGAGTGCTGCCGTCTTTGACTCAATATATAAAAGTGGACCTTGGTCGCCGGTCTCAGGAGGGATTTTGCACCCGCTGTGTTTGTGTGCTGTTCTTTATCTTTTTTATATACACCAACAGACTCAAGAAATGGCCCACCTTCTGTTCTACATATGTGAGCACTGATGGTACTGCCTTTTTGGCTGCGTCAACACATGCAGCGTCACCATAAAGTGGTCTGGGAGAACCGCAGCTCCGGCATGGTGGTCCAGCCTGCCGCAGCAACCACAGCATCGCCCAGTGGCACGAAGGGAGCTGTCTGTCCTTCCCATAATCTACTAATCCTGATGCTCTTGGTTTCTCCTCCTCCTACTCTTCATCAGTCATTACGTCAGCAATCGATCACCAAAGCGATTGCCAAGAGACAACAGTATGCATGCACTACGGTGCCCAAGCTGAACGTGCTCCTGGCCAAGTTGATGCAGTCCCTCCCTTTTCAAGTGGTGGACAATGCACCTTTCAGAGAACTGATGACTTGTGCCGAGCCGAGGTTGAGAGTCCCAAGCCGTCATTTCTTTGCCAAAAAGGCAGTACCAGCCCTGCACACATATGTAGAACAGAAGGTGGGCCAGTCCTTGAGTCTCTCGGTGTCTGCCAAAGTGCATGGCAGTGCAGATGTGTAGAGCTATAACTACGGTCAAGGACAATATATGTCTTTTATGGCCCACTGGGTAAATGTGGTTTCTGCCCAGCCACAACAGCAACTTGGCCAGGTGACACCGCTTTCGCCTTCACATTCTCTTGCTGTTGGTCCTGTGGCAATGTCTCAAAGCCTCTGCTGATGGATTACTGACCAAATGCTGACCGAGTGAAGGTGGATGCTCAACAGACAGGATCTGTTTTCTGGGTATTATTGTTCTGACAGATCAAAGGAAGGGCAAAATAATCAGTGACCTCAACAAAAACTTCCTGCTGACACCTTCTCCACTCTGTCAGGGGGGCTCTACTTGTATAAGCATTTAATAGAACAGGTTCTGTAGAAATCTATGGAGACAGCTGACATCAGAGGCGGTGCAAGGATTTTTGCCAACACAAGCAAAGCTTTGCTGCTCATTGGGTGTCCCTCCAAGGCGCTGGGGAGGGATCAGCGGCATCAGAGTTTGTGGTGCCGTCCCGGGGTGTCCAGGGGAGAACTGCTGCTCTCCCGCAAGCCACTGTCTCCACTGCTGCTGAGCCCCCCAGCAAGCGTCCCCGTTGCTACGCAAGTGTGGGGCACATCCGCTGCAAGGCCGTGCTCCAGCTTGAGAGCTTAGGGGAACGGAGACACACTGGACCTGATGTTCTGGCCACACTACAGGCTCAGATCCAGAAGTGGCTGACACCCCGCAGGTTAGAGGCAGGTATGGTTGTCTGTGACAACGGCAGCAACCTACTCGCTTCCCTCCATGCTGGCAGTCTTACCCAGGTACCCTGCATGGCACATGTCCTCAACCTTGTGGTACAGAAGTTCCTCCGCACATACCCAAGGTTGAGTGACATTGTGCAAAGTGTACGTAGGATTGCCAGCCACTTCCGACGCTCCCCAACCGCCACTGCGTTCCTGTCAAAACTGCAACGGGACAACAGCCTGCCCCCTCACAGGCTGATTGTGGACAGCGTGACGCAGTGGAACTTCATCCTCCACATGCTGGAGAGGTTGTGGGAGCAGTGACAGGCAGTGAGGGAATACCTGCTAGACCTAGGCACTCCAGGGCCATCACACCCACTCCTCTACATCACTAATACAGAGTGGGGGCAGATACACCAGGTCTGCCATGTGTTGGATTTATTCGAGCAGGCGACCAAGATGGTCAGCGGGGAGCATGTCGGACTCAATTACGTGCTCCCCATAGTGTTCCTGCTGGACAGGACACTAGATCGCCTGCTCGAGGCTGGGGAGAGTGCCTTGGTGGAGCAAGAAGAGGCAGGACGAGGAGAAAAAGGAGGAGGAAGAAATGGTTGACGTCCAGGAGTCTGGGCCTGGTCAGGAGGAAGAGCCGGTGCTTGGGGCACCGTTAGTCCGGGGGTGAGGTAGCTCCGACCGGGAGCAGCAGCAACAGCAGCAGGAGGATCAAGAGGTCATGGTCCCGGGCAGCCATGAAGAGTCACAGCTAGCTGTCCTCTTCCCCATGGCTGCCCATATGCTGCGATTCCTCAGGAGGGACCCCCGGATCAGGAAAATTAATGGGAGGTATGATAATTGGTTCATGCTGCCGAATAAGGCTTTTTCTGTGACTCTTGGCTACACAAGGGGGGTAGTGTCACACAGCCCATAGCAGACTTCACCAGGGAGGGTCTGACAGGCACAGGGGAGCACCTACACTGTCATATAGCAGACCGTAGTTTGTAGGCTTTTTTGAATGCAATATGTGTTCTGGAGTGACATCGAACAGCCCTTAAAACTAACACACATCACTAATGTATCTGGGCTTCATTTTTGTGGACTTAGACCTATAAAATCATATCCTGTTTGTTCAGGAAAAACGTACAGTAATCAAGTTCTCTAAAATGCTGATATATTGATTACTAGAAAATTTCTAGTCTACCTTGGAGAGATGTGGTACATAGATAATTTATATCAGGCTGGACAACTTGTATATATCTATCTACTACATTTCTATCGGGAAGCCATGCATTATTATTCCCCTTCACGAGATCAGCATTATAGAGGACAGGATTACTGTACATTTTTCCTAAACAAACAGGATATGATTTTATCGGTCTAAGTCCACAAAGATGAAGCCCTGATACATTAGTGATGTGTGTTAATTTTAAGGGCTATTCGATGTCACTCCAGAACACATGCTGCCTTCAAAAAAGCCTACAAACTACGGTCTGCTTTATGAACTGTGATAGATGAACCAGGCTGCGTACTGGAGGCACCCGCTGAGGACCCCACCAGTAGTCAGGGACAGTGACAGAGTCATGACCGAGGGGAAGGGGAACTAACCCCGGCGTCAGAGCAGGGGACACTTCCACACCCGGCCCAAGGCAAGCAAGTTTTTGACTGGCTTCTGGGCTCTGACGGGCAGATGATGGCGGGGTTGTGCCAATGTCCTTAGCCCAGAGTGTGTACAGCGCCGATTGTGTATGGGTGGGTCGACTGGCAGTACACATGCCTCATCACAGACAAGAGGAAGACGACAGAGCCACTGCCAAACCCTGCCAGTCCTGCCACCCTCTGGCTCGGAGGAATCAGCACACGGTGAGGCAGGCTGCTACAAACTAGATGTGCCTGATAAGGAAACTGAGAGCAGAAGGCTGTGGTCAGAATGAAATTCTTATTTGTTACTTATTTATATTGTGATTTCAGAAGGTAAAATAGCTTTACCTTAAATAATTTACACAAAAAATTTTACATTCACTATCCATATTATCACATTACTGCTTTACACAATGAACCAACTACTGTAACATGTGTTTTATTTTAATTTTGGTGTTGCCCAGGTCTGGTGGGAGGTCCATTCCTGGGAACACATTCCTGCTGCAAACTTATAAACTGCTACGGTCAAAGGTGTCTTCATTTGTTTTTGTTGTTGCCCAGGTCTGGTGGGGGGTCCAGTCCTGGGAACACATTCCTGCTGCAAACTTAGAACTAGTGTTGAGCGCGAATATTCGAATTGCGAATTTTTTTCTCGAATATCGCAATTTCGAGATTTCACGAATATTTAGAATATCGTTCTATATATCCGCGAATTCGAATATTCTTTTTTTTTTTTATTATTATATTTTTTTCTTTCCCACTTCTCTAAAGTTGTTCTTACCTGTCCTTTGGATTCCTGGCTGCTCCAGTCAGTGGCGTTTTCAACTTACTGCTATATTCCATATTAGCTAAATTACAATCTAATCTATATGTGTATTTTACGAAATTTCGCAAATTGCGATGCGAGTAATATAATACGAAATAATCGCATGAAGATTTCAACTTAGCACTGCTATATTCCATATTCTAGCCTAATATGGAATATAGCTGTGCTAAGTTAGCACTGCTATATTCCACACTAGGCTAGAATATGGAATATAGCAGTGCTAAGTTGAAATCTTCATGCGATTATTTCGTATTATATTACTCGCATCGCAATTTCGACTTTTGCAAATGTTCTTAATATTGCTCTAACTTCGTCTCTTAGAATATTACGAATATTCTAAAAGTCGAAGTTAGAGCAATATTACGAAATTTCGTAAAATACACATATAGATTGTAATTTAGCTAATATAGTGCTATAATCCCTTTTTTTTCCTCTAATTTTTTTTTGCCTCTTCTGAACTTAAGTTTTGTAAAATATGTACACTATTAAAAAATATTACTATAGCAGTATATTAGCTTAAATACAATCTATGTGTATTTTACGAAATTTCGTAATATTGCTCTAACTTCGTCTTTTAGAAATTTCGTAATATTGCTCTAACTTCGTCTTTTAGAATATTCGTAATATTCTAAGAGACGAAGTTAGAGCAATATTAAGAACATTTGCAAAAGTCGAAATTGCGATGCGAGCAATATAATACGAAATAATCGCATGAAGATTTCAACTTAGCACTGCTATATTCCATATTCTAGCCTAGTGTGGAATATAGCAGTGCTAACTTAGCACAGCTATATTCCATATTAGGCTAGAATATGGAATATAGCAGTGCTAAGTTGAGATCTTCATGCGATTATTTCATATTATATTACTCGCATCGCAATTTCGGCTTTTGAAAATGTTCTTAATATTGCTCTAACTTCGTCTTTTAGAATATTACGAATATTCTAAAAGACGAAGTTAGAGCAATATTACGAAATTTCGTAAAATACACATAGATTGTATTTAAGCTAATATACTGCTATAGTAATATTTTTTAATAGTGTACATATTTTACAAAACTTAAGTTCAGAAGAGGCAAAAAAAAATTAGAGGAAAAAAAAGGGATTATAGCACTATATTAGCTAAATTACAATCTATATGTGTATTTTACGAAATTTCGTAATATTGCTCTAACTTCGTCTTTTAGAATATTCGTAATATTCTAAGAGACGAAGTTAGAGCAAATCACGAAATTTCGTAAAATACACATATTAGCCTAGCCATAGTCAATTAGCATAGGAATGTTGCCTTATACTATCAAGATAAATAATCGCAATACGCGGAAAAAAAAAATCGGATATTATTCGCGAAAATTTGAATAATTACGAATATTCGATTTCGACGAATATAACACGAATATTCATTCGAATATTCGCGAAATATCGCGAAATCGAATATGGCACCTCCCGCTCATCACTACTTAGAACCTGCTTTGGTCAGAGGTGTTTTTGTTTAGTTTTGTTGTTGCCCAGGTCTGTTGGGAAGTATATTCCTGGGAACACATTACTGCTGCACATTTAGAAGCCGCTGCTGCTGCCTGTCCTGCAGCGGCTTCTAAATGTGAAGCAGGCCTTATACTCGAATGTTACCAAAAGCATGCTGTTGCTTCTGCTGCTGCCTGTCATGCTCATGCTGAGTTATTTATGGGCCTTTTACCAGTTCATTAGCTGCTGCTGCCTTCCCTGCTGAGTTGGGCCAAGACTTGTGTAGGCCTTATACTCGAACAATACCAAAAGCATGCTGTTGCTGCCTGTCATGATCATGCTGAGTTATTTATGGGCCTTTTACCACAACATTAGCTGCTGCTGCCTGTCCTGCTGAGTTGGGCTTAGACATGTGTAGGCCTTATACTCGAACATTACCAAAAGCCTGCTGCTGCATGTCATGATCATGTTGATTTATGTTTTATGCCTTATAGTACACAATTACCTTTACCAGGCCCTGCTGCTGTTGTCTGTCCTTAATCAGCACAGTTAGTCCTATCTATGTTTATACCTTATACTATAGTGTTAACATTTACCTTATTGGCGCTGTAATGATCCTGCATAGTTGAGTGTAGAAATTTGAAGTCCTTAATACTACAAGGTAACATTTACATGCTTCTGTCTGACATGATACTGCTTGGTTGGGCCCATAGATGTGTAAGCCTTAAACTGTATTGTTACTACACTGCCTTTCCCCAAAAAAATAAAAAATTGATTTAACTTATCAATTTGGTATGAGCGTACGATTGGATCATTACTGCATGGGCGATTATCTTACAGCTGTCAGCAAGTAATTTAGCCACGACTGGTGCAATGAGTTGCTTCTCATTTCTTAAACAACCATGTAGAAAGATACATCTTGTGTGTGTGGAAAAGATGTTAGTCTGTTTGAGAAGGGTCAAAATATTGGCATGCATCAAGCAGAGAAAACATCTAATGAGATTGCAGAAACTACTAAAATTGGGTTAAGAATAGAGTTGAGCGAACACCTGGATGTTCGGGTTCGAGAAGTTCGGCCGAACATCCCGGAAATGTTCGGGTTCGGGATCCGAACCCGATCCGAACTTCGTCCCGAACCCGAACCCCATTGAAGTCAATGGGGACCCGAACTTTTCGGCACTAAAAAGGCTGTAAAACAGCCCAGGAAAGAGCTAGAGGGCTGCAAAAGGCAGCAACATGTAGGTAAATCCCCTGCAAACAAATGTGGATAGGGAAATGAATTAAAATAAAAATTAAATAAATAAAAATTAACCAAAATCAATTGGAGAGAGGTTCCATAGCAGAGAATCTGGCTTCCCGTCACCCACCACTGGAACAGTCCATTCTCAGATATTTAGGCCCCGGCACCCAGGCAGAGGAGAGAGGTCCCGTAACAGAGAATCTGTCTTCATGTCAGCAGAGAATTAGTCTGCATGTCATAGCAGAGAATGAGGCTTCACGTCAGCCACCACTGCAACAGTCCATTGGCATATATTTAGGCCCAGCACCCAGGCAGAGGAGGGAGGTCCCGTAACAGAGAATCTGTCTTCATGTCAGCAGAGAATTAGTCTGCATGTCATAGCAGAGAATGAGGCTTCACGTCAGCCACCACTGCAACAGTCCATTGGCATATATTTAGGCCCAGCACACACACAGGCAGAGGAGAGAGGTCCCGTAACAGAGAATCTGGCTTCATGTCAGCAGAGAATTAGTCTGCATGTCATAGCAGAGAATCAGGCTTCACGTCAGCCCACCACTGCAACAGTCCATTGGCATATATTTAGGCCCAGCACACCAGGCAGAGGAGAGAGGTCCCGTAACAGAGAATCTGTCTTCATGTCAGCAGAGAATTAGTCTGCATGTCATAGCAGAGAATGAGGCTTCACGTCAGCCACCACTGCAACAGTCCATTGGCATATATTTAGGCCCAGCACACACACAGGCAGAGGAGAGAGGTCCCGTAACAGAGAATCTGTCTTCATGTCAGCAGAGAATTAGTCTGCATGTCATAGCAGAGAATGAGGCTTCACGTCAGCCACCACTGCAACAGTCCATTGGCATATATTTAGGCCCAGCACACACACAGGCAGAGGAGAGAGGTCCCGTAACAGACAATCTGGCTTCATGTCAGCAGAGAATCAGTCTGCATGTCATAGCAGAGAATGAGGCTTCACGTCACCCACCACTGCAACAGTCCATTGGCATATATTTAGGCCTAGCACACAGGCAGAGCAGAGAGGTCCCGTAACAGACAATCTGGCTTCATGACAGCAGAGAATCAGTCTGCATGTCATAGCAGAGAATGAGGCTTCACGTCACCCACCACTGCAACAGTCCATTGGCATATATTTAGGCCTAGCACACAGGCAGAGCAGAGAGGTCCCGTAACAGACAATCTGGCTTCATGACAGCAGAGAATCAGTCTGCATGTCATAGCAGAGAATGAGGCTTCACGTCAGCCACCACTGCAACAGTCCATTGGCATATATTTAGGCCCAGCACCCAGGCAGAGGAGGGAGGTCCCGTAACAGAGAATCTGTCTTCATGTCAGCAGAGAATTAGTCTGCATGTCATAGCAGAGAATGAGGCTTCACGTCAGCCACCACTGCAACAGTCCATTGGCATATATTTAGGCCCAGCACCCACACAGGCAGAGGAGAGAGGTCCCGTAACAGAGAATCTGTCTTCATGTCAGCAGAGAATTAGTCTGCATGTCATAGCAGAGAATGAGGCTTCACGTCACCCACCACTGCAACAGTCCATTGGCATATATTTAGGCCCAGCACCCAGGCAGAGGAGAGAGGTCCCGTAACAGAGAATCTGTCTTCATGTCAGCAGAGAATTAGTCTGCATGTCATAGCAGAGAATGAGGCTTCACGTCAGCCACCACTGCAACAGTCCATTGGCATATATTTAGGCCCAGCACACACAGGCAGAGGAGAGAGGTCCCGTAACAGAGAATCTGTCTTCATGTCAGCAGAGAATTAGTCTGCATGTCATAGCAGAGAATGAGGCTTCACGTCAGCCACCACTGCAACAGTCCATTGGCATATATTTAGGCCCAGCACACACAGGCAGAGGAGAGAGGTCCCGTAACAGACAATCTGGCTTCATGTCAGCAGAGAATTAGTCTGCATGTCATAGCAGAGAATGAGGCTTCACGTCAGCCACCACTGCAACAGTCCATTGGCATATATTTAGGCCCAGCACACACAGGCAGAGGAGAGAGGTCCCGTAACAGAGAATCTGTCTTCATGTCAGCAGAGAATTAGTCTGCATGTCATAGCAGAGAATCAGGCTTCACGTCACCCACCACTGCAACAGTCCATTGGCATATATTTAGGCCCAGCACCCAGGCAGAGGAGGGAGGTCCCGTAACAGAGAATCTGTCTTCATGTCAGCAGAGAATTAGTCTGCATGTCATAGCAGAGAATGAGGCTTCACGTCAGCCACCACTGCAACAGTCCATTGGCATATATTTAGGCCCAGCACACACAGGCAGAGGAGAGAGGTCCCGTAACAGAGAATCTGGCTTCATGTCAGCAGAGAATCAGTCTGCATGTCATAGCAGAGAATCAGGCTTCACGTCAGCCACCACTGCAACAGTCCATTGTCATAATTTAGGCCCAGCACCCAGGCAGAGGAGAGAGGTCCCGTAACAGAGAATCTGGCTTCATGTCAGCAGAGAATCAGTCTGCATATCATAGCAGAGAATGCAGGCTTCACGTCACCCACCACTGCAACAGTCCATTGTCATATATTTAGGCCCAGCAACCCAGGCAGAGGAGAAGGTCCCGTAACAGACAATCTGGCTTCATGTCAGCAGAGAATCAGTCTGCATATCATAGCAGAGAATCAGGCTTCACGTCACCCACCACTGTAACAGTCCATTGTCATAATTTAGGCCCAGCACCCAGGCAGAGGAGAGAGGTCCCGTAACAGAGAATCTGGCTTCATGTCAGCAGAGAATCAGTCTGCATATCATAGCAGAGAATCAGGCTTCACGTCACCCACCACTGTAACAGTCCATTTGCATAATTTAGGCCCAGAACCCAGGCAGAGGAGAAGGTCCCGTAACAGACAATCTGGCTTCATGTACAGCAGAGAATCAGTCTGCATGTCATAGCAGAGAATCAGGCTTCACGTCAGCCACCACTGCAACAGTCCATTGGCATATATTTAGGCCTAGCACACAGGCAGAGGAGAGAGGTCCCGTAACAGACAATCTGGCTTCATGTCAGCAGAGAATCAGTCTGCATGTCATAGCAGAGAATGAGGCTTCACGTCAGCCACCACTGCAACAGTCCATTGTCATAAATTTAGGCCCAGCACCCAGGCAGAGGAGAGAGGTCCCGTAACAGACAATCTGGCTTCATGTCAGCAGAGAATTAGTCTGCATGTCATAGCAGAGAATCAGGCTTCATGTCAGCCACCACTGCAACAGTCCATTGGCATATATTTAGGCCTAGCACACAGGCAGAGGAGAGGTTCATTCAACTTTGGGTAGCATCGCAATATAATGGTAAAATGAAAATAAAAATAGGATTGAATGAGGAAGTGCCCTGGAGTCCAATAATATATGGTTATGGGGAGGTAGTTAATGTCTAATCTGGACAAGGGACGGACAGGTCCTGTGGGATCCATGCCTGGTTCATTTTTATGAACGTCAGCTTGTCCACATTGGCTGTAGACAGGCGGCTGCGTTTGTCTGTAATGACGCCCCCTGCCGTGCTGAATACACGTTCAGACAAAACGCTGGCTGCCGGGCAGGCCAGCACCTCCAAGGCATAAAAGGCTAGCTCTGGCCACGTGGACAATTTAGAGACCCAGAAGTTGAATGGGGCCGAACCATCAGTCAGTACGTGGAGGGGTGTGCACACGTACTGTTCCACCATGTTAGTGAAATGTTGCCTCCTGCTAACACGTTGCGTATCAGGTGGTGGTGCAGTTAGCTGTGGCGTGTTGACAAAAGTTTTCCACATCTCTGCCATGCTAACCCTGCCCTCAGAGGAGCTGGCCGTGACACAGCTGCCTTGGCGACCTCTTGCTCCTCCTCTGCCTTGGCCTTGGGCTTCCACTTGTTCCCCTGTGACATTTGGGAATGCTCTCAGTAGCGCGTCTACCAACGTGCGCTTGTACTCGCGCATCTTCCTATCACGCTCCAGTGCAGGAAGTAAGGTGGGCACATTGTCTTTGTAGCGTGGATCCAGCAGGGTGGCAACCCAGTAGTCCGCACAGGTTAAAATGTGGGCAACTCTGCTGTCGTTGCGCAGGCACTGCAGCATGTAGTCGCTCATGTGTGCCAGGCTGCCCAGGGATAAGGACAAGCTGTCCTCTGTGGGAGGCGTATCGTCATCGTCCTGCCTTTCCCCCCAGCCACGCACCAGTGATGGACCCGAGCTGCGTTGGGTGCCACCCCGCTGTGACCATGCTTCATCCTCATCCTCCTCCACCTCCTCCTCATCCTCGTCCTCCTCGTCCTCCAGTAGTGGGCCCTGGCTGGCCACATTTGTACCTGGCCTCTGCTGTTGCCAAAAACCTCCCTCTGAGTCACTTCGAAGAGACTGGCCTGAAAGTGCTAAAAATGACCCCTCTTCCTCCTCCTCCTCCTCCTCCTCCTGGGCCACCTCCTCTTCCATCATCGCCCTAAGTGTTTTCTCAAGGAGACATAGAAGTGGTATTGTAACGCTGATAACGGTGTCATCGCCACTGGCCATGTTGGTGGAGTACTCGAAACAGCGCAACAGGGCACACAGGTCTCGCATGGAGGCCCAGTCATTGGTGGTGAAGTGGTGCTGTTCTGTAGTGCGACTGACCCGTGCGTGCTGCAGCTGAAACTCCACTATGGCCTGCTGCTGCTCGCACAGTCTGTCCAGCATGTGCAAGGTGGAGTTCCACCTGGTGGGCACGTCGCATATGAGGCGGTGAGCGGGAAGGCCGAAGTTACGCTGTAGCGCAGACAGGCGAGCAGCAGCAGGATGTGAACGCCGGAAGCGCGAACAGACGGCCCGCACTTTATGCAGCAGCTCTGACATGTCGGGGTAGTTGTGAATGAACTTCTGCACCACCAAATTCAGCACATGCGCCAAGCAAGGGATGTGCGTCAAATTGGCTAGTCCCAGAGCTGCAACGAGATTTCGCCCATTATCACACACCACCAGGCCGGGCTTGAGGCTCACCGGCAGCAACCACTCGTCGGTCTGTTGTTCTATACCCCGCCACAACTCCTGTGCGGTGTGGGGCCTGTCCCCCAAACATATGAGTTTCAGAATGGCCTGCTGACGTTTACCCCGGGCTGTGCTGAAGTTGGTGGTGAAGGTGTGTGGCTGACTGGATGAGCAGGTGGAAGAAGAGGAGGAGGAAGCCGAGAAGGAGGAGGTGGCAACAGGAGGCAAAGAATGTTGCCCTGCGATCCTTGGCGGCGGAAGGACGTGCGCCAAACAGCTCTCCGCCTGGGGCCCAGCTGCCACTACATTTACCCAGTGTGCAGTTAGGGAGATATAGCGTCCCTGGCCGTGCTTACTGGTCCACGTATCTGTGGTTAGGTGGACCTTGCCACAGATGGCGTTGCGCAGTGCACACTTGATTTTATCGGATACTTGGTTGTGCAGGGAAGGCACGGCTCTCTTGGAGAAGTAGTGCCGGCTGGGAACAACATACTGTGGGACAGCAAGCGACATGAGCTGTTTGAAGCTGTCTGTGTCCACCAGCCTAAATGACAGCATTTCATAGGCCAGTAGTTTAGAAATGCTGGCATTCAGGGCCAGGGATCGAGGGTGGCTAGGTGGGAATTTACGCTTTCTATCAAATGTTTGTGAGATGGAGAGCTGAACGCTGGCGTGTGACATGGTTGAGACGCTTGGTGACGGAGGTGGTGGTGGTGGTGTTGGTGGTACATCCCCTGTTTGCTGGGCGGCAGGTGCCAACGTTCCTCCAGAGGCGGAGGAAGAGGCCGAGGCGGCAGCAGCAGAATAGGCCGAGGCGGCAGCAGCAGAAGAGGTAGCAGGGGGAGCCTGAGTGACTTCCTTGGTTTTAAGGTGTTTACTCCACTGCAGTTCATGCTTTGCATGCAGGTGCCTGGTCATGCAGGTTGTGCTCAGGTTCAGAACGTTAATGCCTCGCTTCAGGCTCTGATGGCACAGCGTGCAAACCACTCGGGTCTTGTCGTCAGCACATTGTTTGAAGAAGTGCCATGCCAGGGAACTCCTTGAAGCTGCCTTTGGGGTGCTCGGTCCCAGATGGCGGCGGTCAGTAGCAGGCGGAGTCTCTTGGCGGCGGGTGTTCTGCTTTTGCCCACTGCTCCCTCTTTTGCTACGCTGTTGGCTCGGTCTCACCACTGCCTCTTCCTCCGAACTGTGAAAGTCAGTGGCACGACCTTCATTCCATGTGGGGTCTAGGACCTCATCGTCCCCTGCATCGTCTTCCACCCAGTCTTGATCCCTGACCTCCTGTTCAGTCTGCACACTGCAGAAAGACGCAGCAGTTGGCACCTGTGTTTCGTCATCATCAGAGACATGCTGAGGTGGTATTCCCATGTCCTCATCATCAGGAAACATAAGTGGTTGTGCGTCAGTGCATTCTATGTCTTTCACCGCTGGGGAAGGGCTAGGTGGATGCCCTTGGGAAACCCTGCCAGCGGAGTCTTCAAACAGCATAAGAGACTGCTGCATAACTTGAGGCTGAGACAGTTTCCCTGGTATGCATGGGGGTGATGTGACAGACTGATGGGGTTGGTTTTCAGGCGCCATCTGTGCGCTTTCTGCAGAAGACTGGGTGGGAGATAATGTGAACGTGCTGGATCCACTGTCGGCCACCCAATTGACTAATGCCTGTACCTGCTCAGGCCTTACCATCCTTAGAACGGCATTGGGCCCCACCATATATCGCTGTAAATTCTGGCGGCTACTGGGACCTGAGGTAGTTGGTACACTAGGACGTGTGGATGTGGCAGAACGGCCACGTCCTCTCCCAGCACCAGAGGGTCCACTAACACCACCACGACCATGTCCACGTCCGCGTCCCTTACTAGATGTTTTTCTCATTGTTATGGTTCACCACAACAACAAATATATTATTTGGCCCAATGTATTGTATTCAAATTCAGCGGGATATAAATTTGAGGCCTAGTATTTAGGCGCTGGGTGACCGGTATGGATTTAGTGACAGAATTAGACTTGGAAATGCACAGAAGCGTGTGTGTGAAGTTATTCTGAATGACCCTATGTGCACCTTCAATATGATCTACCCTTTTAGGGATAGATTTCAAATAGCTCTGATATAGCAGAAACGACTAAATTATGAAATTGCTAAATTGGGAATTGTATTTCAACCCAGAACAAAAAATGTGCTTTGACGGACACTAAATAACTTTCCCAGCCACAACAGGACAGCGGTAACGAGAGATTTAGCGGGATATAAATTTGAGGCCTAGTATTTAGGCGCTGGGTGACAGGTATGGGTTTAGTGACAGAATTAGATTTGGAAATGCACAGTAGCGGGTGTGTGAAGTTATTCTGAATGACCCTATGTGCACCTTGAATATTATATACCCTTTTAGGGATAGATTTCAAATAGCTCTGATATAGCAGAAACCACTAAATTATGAAATTGCTAAATTGGGAATTGTATTTCAACCCAGAACAAGAAATGTGCTTGAACGGACACTAAATAACTCGCCCAGCTACAGCACTAAGGACAGATTTAGCGGGATATAAATTTGAGGCCTAGTATTTAGGCGCTGGGTGACAGGTATGGGTTTAGTGCCAGAATTAGACTTGGAAATACACAGTAGCGGGTGTGTGTGAAGTTATTCTGAATGACCCAATGTGCACCTTGAATATTATATACCCTTTTAGGGATAGATTTCAAATAGCTCTGATATAGCAGAAACCACTAAATTATGAAATTGCTAAATTGGGAATTGTATTTCAACCCAGAACAAGAAATGTGCTTGAACGGACACTAAATAACTCGCCCAGCTACAGCACTAAGGACAGATTTAGCGGGATATAAATTTGAGGCCTAGTATTTAGGCGCTGGGTGACAGGTATGGGTTTAGTGCCAGAATTAGACTTGGAAATACACAGTAGCGGGTGTGTGTGAAGTTATTCTGAATGACCCAATGTGCACCTTGAATATTATATACCCTTTTAGGGATAGATTTCAAATAGCTCTGATATAGCAGAAACCACTAAATTATGAAATTGCTAAATTGGGAATTGTATTTCAACCCAGAACAAGAAATGTGCTTGAACGGACACTAAATAACTCGCCCAGCTACAGCACTAAGGACAGATTTAGCGGGATATAAATTTGAGGCCTAGTATTTAGGCGCTGGGTGACAGGTATGGGTTTAGTGCCAGAATTAGACTTGGAAATACACAGTAGCGGGTGTGTGTGAAGTTATTCTGAATGACCCAATGTGCACCTTGAATATTATATACCCTTTTAGGGATAGATTTCAAATAGCTCTGATATAGCAGAAACCACTAAATTATGAAATTGCTAAATTGGGAATTGTATTTCAACCCAGAACAAGAAATGTGCTTGAACGGACACTAAATAACTCGCCCAGCTACAGCACTAGGGACAGATTTAGCTGGATATAAATTTGAGGCCTAGTATTTAGGCGCTGCGTGACAGGTATGGGTTTAGTGACAGAATTAGACTTGGAAATACACAGTAGCGGGTGTGTGTGAAGTTATTCTGAATGACCCAATGTGCACCTTGAATATTATATACCCTTTTAGGGATAGATTTCAAATAGCTCTGATATAGCAGAAACCACTAAATTATGAAATTGCTAAATTGGGAATTGTATTTCAACCCAGAACAAGAAATGTGCTTGAACGGACACTAAATAACTCGCCCAGCTACAGCACTAGGGACAGATTTAGCTGGATATAAATTTGAGGCCTAGTATTTAGGCGCTGCGTGACAGGTATGGGTTTAGTGACAGAATTAGACTTGGAAATACACAGTAGCGGGTGTGTGTGAAGTTATTCTGAATGACCCAATGTGCACCTTGAATATTATATACCCTTTTAGGGATAGATTTCAAATAGCTCTGATATAGCAGAAACCACTAAATTATGAAATTGCTAAATTGGGAATTGTATTTCAACCCAGAACAAGAAATGTGCTTGAACGGACACTAAATAACTCGCCCAGCTACAGCACTAGGGACAGATTTAGCTGGATATAAATTTGAGGCCTAGTATTTAGGCGCTGGGTGACCGGTATGGATTTAGTGACAGAATTAGACTGGGATATGGCCAAAAAATAAACAGACTATTGCTGGTTAAATGCACTTGGTGTGACAGCTTCACCCTGATGTAGGCTTTAGCCAAAAAACAACCACACCATTGAGGGTTAAATGCACTTGGTGACAGGCGCAGCTTGCCCCTGATTTAGTATATGGCCAAAAAATGAACAGACTATTGCTGGTTAAATGCACTTGGTGTGACAGCTTCACCCTGATGTAGGCTTTAGCCAAAAAACAACCACACCATTGAGGGTTAAATGCACTTGGTGACAGGCGCAGCTTGCCCCTGATTTTGTATATGGCCAAAAAATGAACAGACTATTGCTGGTTAAATGCACTTGGTGTGACAGCTTCACCCTGATGTAGGCTTTAGCCAAAAAACAACCACACCATTGAGGGTTAAATGCACTTGGTCGCAGCTTGTGCTGGCGCACCACAAGACACAAAATGGCCGCCGATCACCCCAGAAAAATGTGACTGACAAACGGTCTGTGCAGCCTAAAAACAGTGAGCAATTGAGGATCAGCAGCTCAATGATCCACAGCTGCAGATCGATCAGTTAATCAAGTCCTTTGGAGGAGTTAATCTGCCTAATCTCGCCCTACTGTCGCAGCCGCAACCTCTCCCTACGCTAATCAGAGCAGAGTGACGGGCGGCGCTATGTGACTCCAGCTTAAATAGAGGCTGGGTCACATGGTGCTCTGGCCAATCACAGCCATGCCAATAGTAGGCATGGCTGTGATGGCCTCTTGGGGCAAGTAGTATGACGCTTGTTGATTGGCTGCTTTGCAGCCTTTCAAAAAGCGCCAAGAAAGCGTCACAAAAGCGCGAAGAAAGCGACGAACACCGAACCCGAACCCGGACTTTTACGAAAATGTCCGGGTTCGGGTCCGTGTCACGGACACCCCAAAATTCGGTACGAACCCGAACTATACAGTTCGAGTTCGCTCATCCCTAGTTAAGAACTGTCCAATGCATTATTAAAAACTGGAAGGATAGTGCACTGGGGACTAGGGTTGATCGACCGAACTGTAAAGTTCGGGTTCGTACCGAACTTTAGAATTTTTGGACCCCACACCCGAACCCGAACTTTTCTGTAAAAGTTCGGGTTCGGTGTTCTTCGAGTTAATGGCACTTTTTGAAAGGCTGCAGAGCAGCCAATCAACAAGCGTTTAACTCGTGTACCCTTGGAAGCCTTCACAGCCATGCCTACTAATGGCATGGCTGTGATTGGCCAGTGCAGCATGTGACCCAGCCTCTATATACTGTAAGCTGGAGTCACATAGCGCTGCACGTCACTCTGCTCTTATTAGTGTAGGGATACAATGCTGCTGCTGTGAGGGAGAGAATAGGAAATAATCTATTATCAGGGGGGGCGGAGCCTGACCGCTGAGCGTGGTGGAGGTCTGAGACAGAGCTCCTGCCGTTTAGACCCGTGTTTCAGCGCATAAAGACACCTAGACCCTGACAAATATGGTCAAAATTGGAAGAGATAAGCCCAGAGACCATCAGGCAACCCCTAAACACAAAAAGGGGCAGACGGAGATGGACTGTTTTATAAGAAAGAAGCTGGCGCTCTCACCGGCATAGCTGAGTAAAATGGCGCCGCAGCCCTCGCTACCAGACTCAGAGGAGGAGGACGGAGAGGAGTACGCGGGTGCCGAGGGAGGAAGAGAAGAGGTTGACACCGTACAATCGGATGACAACAACACCATCCTCACGAGATCCTTCCTCAAAGACTCTTTAGCTCAAGCAATGGCGCCGCTGCTTCAGGAAGTGAGAGACATGAGGGAAGACGTGAAATCCCTAGGCCACAGAGTCGAATCCCTGGAAGGGAACCAGAGTCTGCTGACTAATCGAGCGTCTGCAGTATCCGATCTCCTGGATGTGCAAGCAAAATCGCTTAATACTGCTTTGATGTTAATTGAGGACCAGGAGAATCGGAGCAGAAGAAAAAACATCTGATTCAAAGGACTACCAGAATCAGTGAATAGTGCGGATCTTCAAGCTGTTGCTGAGCAATTATTTACTTACATACTAGGGGCAGACAAAGCTCAGGACATTACCATCGAAAGGATCCACAGATCCCTGCGCCCAGTTCCAAAGAAGGGAGAACCGCCGCGCGACGTTATCTGCGGCCTACTTAGCTTTAGGAGCACCGCGGCCCTACTACAAGCGACAAGAGAAAGGAAGGAGCTGCGTTATGAGGGTACGAAAATATCCTTATATAAAGACATAGCCCCGTCCACGCTGTACAAAAGAAGGCTACTGAAACCACTAACGTACTACCTTCGAGACCAGAAGATATTATATAGGTGGCTTTTTCCTTTCGGTCTCACTTTCAGCAAAGATGGCCGACGCTACACGATCCGAACCCCAGCGGACCTACCTGAAATAAGGGATCACCTCGGCATTGATCCTGTACCAGTGGACTCATGGATGCCTGTGGACAGCTCTACTAGACAGTTGCCCCCACTACCACGAATGGAACCGTGGTCGACCCCCGCCAGAAACAGAAATTCAAGATCCGGCAGAAGATAAGACATGCTCCGGATTCAGGAGAGGACACTTACCAAGAATACCAGCTTGAATGAGTATTGCGTTCCTGATTAGTGAAGCTGTCAATACACTTGCTGCTAATCTTCCTTCTCCTACAATGCTGTAAAAGCAATATCGCATACATACTGTGCTCTCTTCTCTCATCTCTCATCTGATGTCTTTTCATCTTCTACTACCCTATCATCTCTTATCTCTTTTATTTCTCTCCCTCCCTTCTTCTCCTCCTTATCTCCGTTCTCCCCCCCCCCTTTCTCCTCTTCTCACTTTAATGATTTCACTTTAATGACTTCAGTTTTATGACCCCCCCCATTTAATCCTTCTATCTCATATACTGTACTTCTTCAGCTACACCACTATTCTCTCACCCACTTACTTGTTTCTACCTTTACTTATCTCTTAATTCTTATCTGTAATTGATATCTCATGCCTTGCCATAGATCCAACATAATTTTAGAGCTACTTGCTACAGAATTATGTATGTCTGCGATAGGTGGACATGTAATAGATCCACTTGTTGCAGCACATATAGTCACAGTTGGCAATAGATTTATCGGTGTCTTTACCTTTTTGTATATCCAAGCACAAAGGTCATGCACAAGTATATTACGATTCGGGGATACCATGACCTCTTGCTGATCACCATCTCAGTGAATAATTATTATGGTCACACTAAATGTTTAATTCTACTCCACCATTAAGAAGCCACTCCTACATCTCCCCTAAGAGATGCCCCCCCAACCACCCAGCCGTATATCCCTCCCTTAACCCCCCCCCCCCTTTCCTCACCCCCACCTCCCCACTCAAGCTTATGATGTTAGTTATTGGTTGGATTTTAGAAATAATGTTGCCCTGAATTGTACCTAATAGTACATTTATAGAAAGCATACCTCTCCTTCCATTAAACATGGGTCTGCGGTGCCAGATCGGGAATCTCTTTGGATTCTCTGTCCCCGCTTATCCTTTCTGCATGAGGAACAGCGGCCAACATACTAGGCCCATTCTACCATGCAGAAAAACTTGGTCCTCCTTAAAACTTGCTCTAAGAATACCTCTAACAGGACCTACTATTGTTGATAAGTCAGAACTCACTGACTCTGTTATTGTTTCTTTTATGTATAGTTTATCACAGGCTGTTCCCAGGAGTTTCTACCCAGATGACTGCACTCCCTTACAAATCTCAACACCATGGCAACCGTAACTACAACTTCCTTTAATGTCAGAGGCTTCAACTCACCTCAAAAGAGGTCTCAGGTACTTGCTCTCTTGAGGAAGAGCAATTCTGACATTTGCTTTCTTCAAGAGACCTATTTAAAAACTAATAGAATACCTAACTTACCACACATACGTTTTGACAAATGGTTTCACTCCACATACAAAAAAGCAGCCAGATGAGTTAGCATAGCAATAGCTAAACACATACCCTTTGAACCCATCTTAACGCTCTCAGATCTAGAGGGACGATATATTTTTGTCAAAGGTAGGATAGGACATACCTTAATATCCCTAGCAAGTAGGGATGAGCGAACTCGAACTGTATAGTTCGGGTTCGTACCGAATTTTGGGGTGTCCGTGACACGGACCCGAACCCGGACATTTTCGTAAAAGTCCGGGTTCGGGTTCGGTGTTCGTCGCTTTCTTCGCGCTTTTGTGACGCTTTCTTGGCGCTTTTTGAAAGGCTGCAAAGCAGCCAATCAACAAGCGTCATACTACTTGCCCCAAGAGGCCATCACAGCCATGCCTACTATTGGCATGGCTGTGATTGGCCAGAGCACCATGTGACCCAGCCTCTATTTAAGCTGGAGTCACATAGCGCCGCCCGTCACTCTGCTCTGATTAGCGTAGGGAGAGGTTGCGGCTGCGACAGTAGGGCGAGATTAGGCAGATTAATTCCTCCAAAGGACTTAATTAACTGATCGATCTGCAGCTGTGCATCATTGAGCTGCTAATACTCAATTGCTCACTGTTTTTAGGCTGCCCAGACCGTTTGTCAGTCACTTTTTTCTGGGCTGATCGGCGGCCATTTTGTGTCTTGTGGTGCGCCAGCACAAGCTGCCACCAAGTGCATTTAACCCTCAATGGTGTGGTTGTTTTTTGGCTAAAGCCTACATCAGGGTGAAGCTGTCACACCAAGTGCATTTAACCAGCAATAGTCTGTTCATTTTTTGGCCATATACTACATCAGGGGCAAGCTGCGCCCGTCACCAAGTGCATTTAACCCTCAGTAGTGTGGTTGGTCAAGCTATCACACCAAGTGCATTTAACCAGCAATAGTCTGTTCATTTTTTGGCCATATACTAAATCAGGGGCAAGCTGCGCCCGTCACCAAGTGCATTTAACCAGCGATAGTCTGTTCATTTTTTGGCCATATACTACATCAGGGGCAAGCTGCGCCCGTCACCAAGTGCATTTAACCCTCAGTAGTGTGGTTGGTCAAGCTGTGACACCAAGTGCATTTAACCAGCAATAGTCTGTTCATTTTTTGGCCATATACTACATCAGGGGCAAGCTGCGCCCGTCACCAAGTGCATTTAACCAGCAATAGTGTGGTTATTTTTTGGCCATATCCCAGTCTAATTCTGTCACTAAATCCATACCGGTCACCCAGCGCCTAAATACTAGGCCTCAAATTTATATCCCGCTAAATCTCTCGTTACCGCTGTCCTGTTGTGGCTGGGAAAGTTATTTAGTGTCCGTCAAAGCACATTTTTTGTTCTGGGTTGAAATACAATTCCCAATTTAGCAATTTCATAATTTAGTGGTTTCTGCTATATCAGAGCTATTTGAAATCTATCCCTAAAAGGGTATATAATATTCAAGGTGCACATAGGGTCATTCAGAATAACTTCACACACACGCTACTGTGCATTTCCAAGTCTAATTCTGTCACTAAACCCATACCTGTCACCCAGCGCCTAAATACTAGGCCTCAAATTTATATCCAGCTGAATTTGAATACAATACATTGGGCCAAATAATATTTTTGTTGTTGTGGTGAACGATAACAATGAGGAAAACATCTAGTAAGGGACGCGGACATGGTCGTGGTGGTGTTAGTGGACCCTCTGGTGCTGGGAGAGGACGTGGCCGTTCTGCCACATCCACACGTCCTAGTGTACCAACTACCTCAGGTCCCAGTAGCCGCCAGAATTTACAGCGATATATGGTGGGGCCCAATGCCGTTCTAAGGATGGTAAGGCCTGAGCAGGTACAGGCATTAGTCAATTGGGTGGCCGACAGTGGATCCAGCACGTTCACATTATCTCCCACCCAGTCTTCTGCAGAAAGCGCACAGATGGCGCCTGAAAACCAACCCCATCAGTCTGTCACATCACCCCCATGCATACCAGGGAAACTGTCTCAGCCTCAAGTTATGCAGCAGTCTCTTATGCTGTTTGAAGACTCCGCTGGCAGGGTTTCCCAAGGGCATCCACCTAGCCCTTCCCCAGCGGTGAAAGACATAGAATGCACTGACGCACAACCACTTATGTTTCCTGATGATGAGGACATGGGAATACCACCTCAGCATGTCTCTGATGATGACGAAACACAGGTGCCAACTGCTGCGTCTTTCTGCATTGTGCAGACTGAACAGGAGGTCAGGGATCAAGACTGGGTGGAAGACGATGCAGGGGACGATGAGGTCCTAGACCCCACATGGAATGAAGGTCGTGCCACTGACAGTGGTGAGACCGAGCCAACAGCGTAGCAAAAGAGGGAGCAGTGGGCAAAAGCAGAACACCCGCCGCCAAGAGACTCCGCCTGCTACTGACCGCCGCCATCTGGGACCGAGCACCCCAAAGGCAGCTTCAAGGAGTTCCCTGGCATGGCACTTCTTCAAACAATGTGCTGACGACAAGACCCGAGTGGTTTGCACGCTGTGCCATCAGAGCCTGAAGCGAGGCATTAAAGTTCTGAACCTGAGCACAACCTGCATGACCAGGCACCTGCATGCAAAGCATGAACTGCAGTGGAGTAAACACCTTAAAACCAAGGAAGTCACTCAGGCTCCCCCTGCTACCTCTTCTGCTGCTGCCGCCTCGGCCTATTCTGCTGCTGCCGCCTCGGCCTCTTCCTCCGCCTCTGGAGGAACGTTGGCACCTGCCGCCCAGCAAACAGGGGATGTACCACCAACACCACCACCACCACCTCCGTCACCAAGCGTCTCAACCATGTCACACGCCAGCGTTCAGCTCTCCATCTCACAAACATTTGATAGAAAGCGTAAATTCCCACCTAGCCACCCTCGATCCCTGGCCCTGAATGCCAGCATTTCTAAACTACTGGCCTATGAAATGCTGTCATTTAGGCTGGTGGACACAGACAGCTTCTAACAGCTCATGTCGCTTGCTGTCCCACAGTATGTTGTTCCCAGCCGCCACTACTTCTCCAAGAGAGCCGTGCCTTCCCTGCACAACCAAGTATCCGATAAAATCAAGTGTGCACTGCGCAACGCCATCTGTAGCAAGGTCCACCTAACCACAGATACGTGGACCAGTAAGCACGGCCAGGGACGCTATATCTCCCTAACTGCACACTGGGTAAATGTAGTGGCAGCTGGGCCCCAGGCGGAGAGCTGTTTGGCGCACGTCCTTCCGCCGCCAAGGATCGCAGGGCAACATTCTTTGCCTCCTGTTGCCACCTCCTCCTTCTCGGCTTCCTCCTCCTCTTCTTCCACCTGCTCATCCAGTCAGCCACACACCTTCACCACCAACTTCAGCACAGCCCGGGGTAAACGTCAGCAGGCCATTCTGAAACTCATATGTTTGGGGGACAGGCCCCACACCGCACAGGAGTTGTGGCGGGGTATAGAACAACAGACCGACGAGTGGTTGCTGCCGGTGAGCCTCAAGCCCGGCCCGGTGTGATAATGGGCGAAATCTCGTTGCAGCTCTGGGACTAGCCAATTTGACGCACATCCCTTGCTTGGCGCATGTGCTGAATTTGGTGGTGCAGAAGTTCATTCACAACTACCCCGACATGTCAGAGCTGCTGCATAAAGTGCGGGCCGTCTGTTCGCGCTTCCGGCGTTCACATACTGCTGCTGCTCGCCTGTCTGCGCTACAGCGTAACTTCGGCCTTCCCGCTCACCGCCTCATATGCGACGTGCCCACCAGGTGGAACTCCACCTTGCACATGCTGGACAGACTGTGCGAGCAGCAGCAGGCCATAGTGGAGTTTCAGCTGCAGCACGCACGGGTCAGTCGCACTACAGAACAGCACCACTTCACCACCAATGACTGGGCCTCCATGCGAGACCTGTGTGCCCTGTTGCGCTGTTTCGAGTACTCCACCAACATGGCCAGTGGCGATGACGCCGTTATCAGCGTTACAATACCACTTCTATGTCTCCTTGAGAAAACACTTAGGGCGATGATGCAAGAGGAGGTGGCCCAGGAGGAGGAGGAGGAGGAGGAGGAAGAGGGGTCATTTTTAGCACTTTCAGGCCAGTCTCTTCGAAGTGACTCAGAGGGAGGTTTTTGGCAACAGCAGAGGCCAGGTACAAATGTGGCCAGACAGGGCCCACTACTGGAGGACGAGGATGAGGAGGAGGTGGAAGAGGATGAGGATGAAGCATGGTCACAGCGGGGTGGCACCCAACGCAGCTCGGGTCCATCACTGGTGCGTGGCTGGGGGGAAAGGCAGGACGATGACGATACGCCTCCCACAGAGGACAGCTTGTCCTTACCCCTGGGCAGCCTGGCACACATGAGCGACTACATGCTGCAGTGCCTGCGCAACGACAGCAGAGTTGCCCACATTTTAACCTGTGCGGACTACTGGGTTGCCACCCTGCTGGATCCACGCTACAAAAACAATGTGCCCACCTTACTTCCTGCACTGGAGCGTGATAGGAAGATGCGCGAGTACAAGCGCACGTTGGTAGACGCGCTACTGAGAGCATTCCCAAATGTCACAGGGGAACAAGTGGAAGCCCAAGGCCAAGGCAGAGGAGGAGCAAGAGGTCGCCAAGGCAGCTGTGTCAATGCCAGCTCCTTTGAGGGCAGGGTTAGCATGGCAGAGATGTGGAAAACTTTTGTCAACACGCCACAGCTAACTGCACCACCACCTGATACGCAACGTGTTAGCAGGAGGCAACATTTCACTAACATGGTGGAACAGTACATGTGCACACCCCTCCACGTACTGACTGATGGTTCGGCCCCATTCAACTTCTGGGTCTCTAAATTGTCCACGTGGCCAGAGCTAGCCTTTTATGCCTTGGAGGTGCTGGCCTGCCCGGCGGCCAGCGTTTTGTCTGAACGTGTATTCAGCACGGCAGGGGGCGTCATTACAGACAAACGCAGCCGCCTGTCTACAGCCAATGTGGACAAGCTGACGTTCATAAAAATGAACCAGGCATGGATCCCACAGGATCTGTCCGTCCCTTGTCCAGATTAGACATTAACTACCTCCCCTTAACCATATATTATTGGACTCCAGGGCACTTCCTCATTCAATCCTATTTTTATTTTCATTTTACCATTATATTGCGAGGCTACCCAAAGTTGAATGAACCTCTTCTGTGTCTGGGTGCCGGGGCCTAAATATATGCCAATATCCCAATGTTGGGTGACGTGAAGCCTGATTCTCTGCTATGACATGCAGAATGATTCTCTGCTGACATGAAGCCAGATCCTCTGTTACGGGACCTCTCTCCTCTGCCTGGGTGCCGGGGCCTAAATATATGCCAATGGACTGTTCCAATGTTGGGTGACGTGAAGCCTGATTCTCTGCTATGACATGCAGACTGATTCTCTACTGACATGAAGCCAGATTGTCTGTTACGGGACCTCTCTCCTCTGCCTGTGTGCTGGGCCTAAATATATGCCAATGGACTGTTGCAGTGGTGGCTGACGTGAAGCCTGATTCTCTGCTATGACATGCAGACTGATTCTCTGCTGACATGAAGCCAGATTGTCTGTTACGGGACCTCTCTCCTCTGCCTGTGTGCTGGGCCTAAATATATGCCAATGGACTGTTGCAGTGGTGGCTGACGTGAAGCCTCATTCTCTGCTATGACATGCAGACTAATTCTCTGCTGACATGAAGCCAGATTGTCTGTTACGGGACCTCTCTCCTCTGCCTGTGTGCTGGGCCTAAATATATGCCAATGGACTGTTGCAGTGGTGGCTGACGTGAAGCCTGATTCTCTGCTATGACATGCAGACTGATTCTCTGCTGACATGAAGCCAGATTGTCTGTTATGGGACCTCTCTCCTCTGCCTGTGTGCTGGGCCTAAATATATGCCAATGGACTGTTGCAGTGGTGGCTGACGTGAAGCCTCATTCTCTGCTATGACATGCAGACTAATTCTCTGCTGACATGAAGACAGATTCTCTGTTACGGGACCTCTCTCCTCTGCCTGGGTGCTGGGCCTAAATTTATGAAAATGGACTCTTACTGTGGTGGGTGACGTGAAGCCTGATTCTCTGCTATGATATGAAGACTGATTCTCTGCTGACATGAAGCCAGATTGTCTGTTACGGGACCTCTCTCCTCTGCCTGGGTGCTGGGCCTAAATATATGCCAATGGACTGTTGCAGTGGTGGCTGACGTGAAGCCTGATTCTCTGCTATGACATGAAGACTGATTCTCTGCTGACATGAAGCCAGATTGTCTGTTACGGGACCTCTCTCCTCTGCCTGTGTGCTGGGCCTAAATATATGCCAATGGACTGTTGCAGTGTTGGGTGACGTGAAGCCTCATTCTCTGCTATGACATGCAGACTAATTCTCTGCTGACATGAAGCCAGATTGTCTGTTACGGGACCTCTCTCCTCTGCCTGGGTGCTGGGCCTAAATATATGCCAATGGACTGTTGCAGTGGTGGCTGACGTGAATCCTGATTCTCTGCTATGACATGAAGACTGATTCTCTGCTGACATGAAGCCAGATTGTCTGTTACGGGACCTCTCTCCTCTGCCTGTGTGCTGGGCCTAAATATATGCCAATGGACTGTTGCAGTGGTGGCTGACGTGAAGCCTCATTCTCTGCTATGACATGCAGACTAATTCTCTGCTGACATGAAGCCAGATTCTCTGTTACGGGACCTCTCTCCTCTGCCTGGGTTCCGGGGCCTAAATATCTGAGAATGGACTGTTCCAGTGGTGGGTGACGGGAAGCCAGATTCTCTGCTATGGGACCTTTCTCCAATTGATTTTGGTTAATTTTTATTTATTTAATTTTTATTTAAATTCATTTCCCTATCCACATTTGTTTGCAGGGGATTTACCTACATGTTGCTGCCTTTTGCAGCCCTCTAGCCCTTTCCTGGGCTGTTTTACAGCCGTTTTAGTGCCGAAAAGTTCGGGTCCCCATTGACTTCAATGGAGTTCGGGTTCGGGACGAAGTTCGGATCGGGTTCGGATCCCGAACCCGAACATTTCCGGGAAGTTCGGCCGAATTTCTCGAACCCGAACATCCAGGTGTTCGCTCAACTCTACTAGCAAGCATTTACGCACCAAACAAAAATCAATATCTGTGGCTTAAAACTACACTGGAAAAATTCCAAATGTTTGCAGAAGGTCTAATGATAATAGGAGGGGACTTGAACATTTCCCTTAATCCAAGTTTAGATACCTCCAAAGGTGTATCAGCTTTATCACAAAGAACTCTTGGAAGCATTCAAAAACTTTTAGCTAAAACCCATTTAATAGATACATAGAGAACCCCCTAATGCCTCAGGTAAGGACTACTCCTATTTTTCACAAGTCCATCACTATTTCCAAAGAATAGACTACATATTCATTTCAGATACTCACTTAAGCACCCTTGAAAAGGCAGAGATTGGGTTTATTACAATATCAGACCACGCACCAGTCTCGGTGTGCATGCCCCTTTCCTCCCTTCCAGTGAGGGAATGGACATGGAGGCTAAATGAGACTTTGCTGGACTCAGACCCCTGACAGATTTATCTAAAAAATTGGCCCTTTATTTTCAAGAAAACAAATCTTCAAACACCTCTCAGACCATAGTTTGGGAGGCACACAGAGCTTTCATTAGGGGAGAAATAATAGCCCCTTGGTACAAAAAGTCAAAAAAGACAGACAAAAAAATGATAAATTCCCTTTTGTCACAAATAGCGGCTCTGGAATCTATCCAGAAACATTCCAAAGCAAAAATCATGCAAGAAGACCTGATTTCACTCCGCAATAAATTAAAAGAACTGCTCAACATTAGATGTGCCAAAGCGTACCAGTATGCGCAATTCAAACATTATGCACATGGAGACAGGGGGAGTGTCACGGCTGTTTAAGGGTAACCAGAGCATACACAGTAAGAAGAGCTACTGACCGGACCCAAACTAGGGAAGAGAAAGGGTGACCCCTGTCAGACCCTCAACACTCTCCCTATGCTGCTAAAACACATGCCCGGATCCAAATAGTGGAACGAGGCATGCCAGCGTAATTTAGACTGATGAGCCCTGTAACCCCTACAATAGTGGAAGGGGCACGGCCACCGATGCCCTGCTCAGAATATGGAGGGAACCGTGGCCACCTCAGATCCAGTCAGGAAATCACCAGGTACACAACAAAGTCTGCACACTTAGCTGATGGAGCTGCAGCCGCAGAGAAGACGGATCCAAGGGCCGCTGGCAATATCCTGAGTGCTTGCAGCAGCAGAACACAGGTCCAGAGAACTAGTAGCTTAAGAAGTGAAGATACTCAAGGCAGAGCTACAACTGAAAAGAGAAATATAATCCACGCCCTGCAATAGGAGGAGGGGTGATTTAAAGGCAGGGAAATCAAACGCAGGAGAGACAGCTGGGAGTAAAGACCTCATCACAGGGGCGGAGAAACAGAACAGTGAGAACACCTCCAAACTCTAAGTGACATCATCACAGGGGTGGAGACACAGAGCTGTGAGAACGTCTCAAAGCTCTGGTAGTGACAGTACCCCCCCCCCCTCTACGGGTGGACTCCGGACACCCAGGACCCACCTTCCCAGGATGAGCCCTATGAAATGCCCTGATAAGGCGAGTGGCTTTAATGTCCGACATCGGAACCCACATCCTCTCCTCAGGACCATAACCCTTCCAATGAACGAGGTACTGAAGAGAACCGCGGACAATGCGAGAGTCCACAATTCTGGAAACCTCAAACTCCAGATTGCCATCAACCAAAATCGGAGGAGGAGGCAAAGAGGAGGGTACCGTGGGCTGGACATATGGTTTTAAGAGAGATCTGTGAAATACATTATGTATCTTCCAAACCCGTGGAAGATCAAGACGGAAGGCAACAGGATTGATGACTGACAAAATTTTATAAGGCCCAATAAACTTGGGACCCAATTTCCAGGAGGGAACCTTCAGTTTAATATTTCTCGTAGACAACCACACCAGATCACCCACATTCAGGTCCGGACCAGGCACACGTCTCTTATCAGCCACACGCTTATACTTCTCACTTATCTTTCTGAGATTACTCTGAATCTTTTGCCAAATGGTAGACAAAGACGAGGAAAATCTCTCCTCCTCATGTAAACCAGAAAGAGCCCCTCCCGAGAATGTCCCAAACTGCGGATGGAACCCATATGCACCAAAAAATGGTGACTTATCAGAAGATTCCTGACGACGGTTGTTCAAACCAAACTCAGCAAGAGGGAGAAATGAACACCAATCCTCCTGGTTCTCCGCCACAAAACAGCGCAAATATGTCTCCAGATTCTGATTGAGGCGCTCAGTCTGACCATTCGACTGCGGGTGAAAAGCAGAAGAGAAGGACAGCCGAACCCCCAGGCGAGAACAGAAAGCCTTCCAGAACCTGGACACAAACCGCGTGCCTCTATCGGAAACAATATCAGAGGGAATGCCGTGCAATTTAACAATATGGTCGACAAAAGCTTGCGCCAACGTTTTAGCATTGGGTAAACCAGGGAAAGGAACGAAATGAGCCATCTTGCTAAAACGGTCCACGACCACCAGGTTCACCGACTTCCCCGAGGAACGAGGAAGATCCGTGATAAAGTCCATAGACAGGTGTGTCCAAGGACAGGAAGGTATGGGTAACGGGAGAAGGGAACCTGAAGGTCGTGAACGAGGGACCTTAGCGCGAGCGCACGTCTCACAAGCAGCCACAAAACCCTCCACAGACTTACGAAGAGCCGGCCACCAAAATCTCAGAGCAATGAGATCTACCGTGGCTCTACTCCCGGGGTGACCAGCAAGAACCGTATCATGATGTTCCTTAAAGAGTTTGTGACGTAGCTCAGGAGGCACGAACAACTTCCCGGAGGGACAACGGGCAGGTGCCTCAGTCTGGGCAGCCTGGACCTCGGCCTCCAAATCGGAATATAGAGCAGAAACAACTACCCCCTCCGCCAAAATGGGACCCGGGTCCTCGGAGTTTCCTCCTCCCGGAAAACAGCGAGAGAGAGAGCATCAGCCTTCACATTCTTGATCCCAGGGCGGAAAGTAACAACAAAATTGAATCTGGAGAAGAACAGAGACCATCTGGCCTGTCTCGGATTCATACGCCTGGCCGACTCCAAGTACGCCAGATTCTTATGGTCGGTAAAAACGGTGATAGGGTGCCTGGCCCCCTCCAACCAATGGCGCCATTCCTCGAAAGCCAACTTGATGGCCAACAACTCCCTATCTCCCACATCATAGTTTCTCTCTGCCGGGGAGAGTTTTCTAGAGAAAAAGGCACAAGGTCGCCATTTGGCAGGAGAGGGGCCCTGGGACAAAACTGCACCCACACCCACCTCGGAAGCATCCACCTCAACAATAAAAGGTAAGGAAACATCGGGATGCACCAAGATGGGAGCAGACGCAAAACTCTCTTTAATCTTAGAAAAGGCTGCAAGCGCCTCCTCCGACCAAGAGGAAAAATCCGTCCCCTTTTTTGTCATGTCAGTAAGAGGTTTGACAATAGAGGAATAATTCAAAATGAACTTTCTGTAGTAGTTAGCAAAACCCAGAAAGCGCATCAATGCCTTCTGATTTTCAGGAAGCTCCCACTCCAGCACAGCACGGACCTTCTCCGGATCCATGCGAAAACCAGAAGCAGAGAGGAGAAAACCCAGAAATTGAATCTCCGATACCATAAAAAGACATTTCTCCAGCTTGGCATACAGTTTATTCTCCCGCAGTATCTGCAGGACCTGAAAAAGATGATCCTGATGGGTCTGAACATCAGGGGAAAAAATCAAAATATCATCAAGATACACCAATACAAATTTCCCCATTAAATGATAGAAAATACTATTAACAAAATGCTGAAAGACGGCCGGAGCATTCATCAGGCCGAAAGGCATAACGAGATTCTCGAAATGCCCGTTAGGGGTATTAAAGGCCGTTTTCCATTCATCCCCCTCTCTGACCCTGACCAGGTTGTACGCGCCTCTCAGATCCAATTTGGAAAACACCTTGGCCCCAACAATTTGGTTGAAGAGGTCCGGGATCAGAGGAAGGGGATAGGGATCGCGAATCGTGATACGGTTCAGCTCCCTAAAATCTAAACAAGGTCTCAGAGAGCCATCTTTTTTTTTAACAAAAAAAAAACCCGCGGCAACAGGTGACTTCGAGGGACGAATATGCCCCTTCTCGAGACTCTCGGAGATATAGGTTCGCATTGCGAGTCTTTCCGGTTGTGAGAGATTGTAGAGGCGTGCTTTTGGCAGCTTTGCGCCGGGAATGAGGTTAATGGGACAGTCAAACTCCCGGTGAGGAGGTAGCTCCTGAACACCGCTCTCGGAAAACACATCCGAGAAATCAGAGAGAAATGATGGCACAGTTTTAGTAGACACCTCTGCAAAAGTCGCTGTGAGACAATTCTCTCTACAAAAGTCACTCCACTCATTTATTTGCCTTCCTTGCCAATCAATAGTGGGGTTATGTCTAGTGAGCCAGGGTAGCCCCAAAACTAGAGGAGAAGGCAATCCGTTAAGGACAAAACAAGATATCTCCTCCACATGAGTGTCACCTACAGCTAGCCGGATATTGTGAACAATGCCTTTCAGAGATCTCTGCGAGAGTGGAGCAGAGTCGATAGCAAAAACAGGTATATCCTTTTCTAATGTACAAACCTGAAAACCATGCAAGGCTACAAATTGAGTGTCAATAAGATTGACGGCCGCTCCACTATCGACAAAAATCTCACAAGGAATGACTTTGCTCTCTAGCACCACCCTGGCAGACAGGAGAAAACGGGAACTGCAGGTCAGAGGAATAGCATCAATTCCCACATCAACTTTGCCCAAAGTAGCAGATGAAGCAGAACTTGATGATCTACCTCTTGAGGTTTTTCTCTTATTATCGCTCTTAGTACAGTTCAGGAATCTCCTAGACGGACAAACATTTGCCAAATGACCTATGCCCCCACAACAAAAACACACCATATTCTGAGGACTAAATCCTCTTTTATCAGGGGCAAGTCGGCCTAGCTGCATGGGCTCCTCCTCAGAGGGGAGCGAGACAGGATGAGACCCCTGCATACTGAATGAGTCCGCACCATTGCCCCTAGACTGACAATGGCTGGACGGAGAGGTCTTGTTTCTTTCCCTTAGACGCCTGTCAAGGCGTACCGCCAATGACATGGCAGACTCTAAGGACGTTGGTCTCTCATGGAAAGCAAAGGCATCTTTCAAACCCTCTGAGAGACCATGACAGAACTGACTTCGGAGTGCAGCATCATTCCAGCCTGAATCAGCTGCCCATCTCCGAAATTCAGAACAATAAAGCTCCGCAGACAGTTTGTTCTGGCATAAAACACGTAAGTTCGATTCTGCCAGAGCAACATGATCCGGGTCATCATATATCTGCCCCAGGGCCACAAAAAATCTTTCCACGGATCGAAGGGAGGGATCCCCTGATGACAGCGAAAAAGCCCAAGTCTGAGCATTACCCCTGAGCAGGGAGATGACAATCCTCACCCTCTGTTCCTCATTACCAGAGGAGTGGGGACACAAACAAAAATGGAGTTTACATGCCTCTCTGAAACGAACAAAATTCTCACTGCCCCCGGAGAACGTTTCCGGAAGTGAGACCTTTGGCTCGCAACAGACTCCATGAGCCGGAGCAGAGCCCAATGTTTGTAGCTGAGTCACAGATTGACGGAGATCCGCTACTTCCAAAGAAAGACCCTGCATGCGGTCAACCAAGCCAGAAAGCGGATCCATGTCAACAAGGACGGTTTTGGTGGATTATAATGTCACGGCTGTTTAAGGGTAACCAGAGCATACACAGTAAGAAGAGCTACTGACCGGACCCAAACTAGGGAAGAGAAAGGGTGACCCCTGTCAGACCCTCAACACTCTCCCTATGCTGCTAAAGCACATGCCCGGATCCAAATGGTGGAACGAGGCATGCCCGCGTACCTTAGACTGATGAGCCCTGTAACCCCTACAATAGTGGAAGGGGCACGGCCACCGAGGCCCTGCTCAGAATATGGAGGGAACCGTGGCCACCTCAGATCCAGTCAGGAAATCACCAGTTACACAACAAAGTCTGCACACTTAGCTGATGGAGCTGCAGCCGCAGAGAAGACGGATCCAAGGGCCGCTGGCAATATCCGGAGTGCTTACAGCAGCAGAACACAGGTCCAGAGAACTAGTAGCTTAAGAAGTGAAGATACTCAAGGCAGAGCTACAACTGAAAAGAGAAATATAATCCACGCCCTGCAATAGGAGGAGGGGTGATTTAAAGGCAGGGAAATCAAACGCAGGAGAGACAGCTGGGAGTAAAGACCTCATCACAGGGGCGGAGAAACAGAACAGTGAGAACACCTCCAAACTCTAAGTGACATCATCACAGGGGTGGAGACACAGAGCTGTGAGAACGTCTCAAAGCTCTGGTAGTGACAGGGAGCAAGCTAACGTCCTACCTGGTTCGGTGGTATAACGATCCTAGCAAACTCCAAAAAAATGGGTTTATCAAAGACAAACGTGTGCTGGCGCTGTTTACAAAGTGAAGGTACCCTAGGCCACATAATGTGGTCATGCCCAAAACTCACTGGATTTTGGTCGCATATTGAGACCGAAATAAAGAGTATATGCGGCATCACCCTTAAGCTTACCCCTACTTCAGTGCTACTATGGCTTCCATCAAAAGGTTGGTCCCTAAATCCTTTGATCTGGCCACATGGCTAGTCCAAGCAGCTAGGTCACTTATACCACTGTGCTGGCTTGACCCAGATCCTCCTACCATCTCCCAGTGGAAGGCCAAAGTAGACCAACTTTATCTCATGGAAGAACTTAGCAGCTGGGCCAACCGCTCACATTCGAAATTCCTCCGATTGTGGAAATCATGGATCGAATACAGAAAAATATAGACTTAGTGGATACTGATAGGCCCTTAAATTGGGATTTGATACACATTCCATACAGACCCGCATCTTTCACAGTCCCACCTATCTCTGTGAACGCCTCTCTGGTATAAAATGTAAAATGTAATGAGAACAAATACTCCTCCATACGTGAGTTGAAATTGTCAGTCATGGTATACAAATCTAAAATTTACAAAACACATCTCATAGACCAATAGGTAACTGATCTGGGAACAGCCAATGTGATGTGTTCTGTTTTTCCATTCCTTGGAGGTTTTATATTCCTCCAGAAGTTATTTTTTGTGTCACTAATACTGTCATCTTGCGACAAAGATCTTTAGTCTAAATATAACAACAACCGCGATATTCGAGCAGTTTAAGACCCGTACGGGTCCAAGTGAGATAATAATAATTGTAAAAAGAAAAATCTATTATCAGAAGTGCCTGTTAACTCAGCGATCTACAGCGATTTTGTTTTGTGGGTGCAGTGCACAATTTTTTTTACCCTGCCCTGAGACCAGTGACACAGAAAAATAACTTTTATCCGTCTGTTAGTTAGGTGGGCGTCGGCAGCCATTTTATGCAAGTTCAGTGCACCAGCACAGCATATGTGTATTTGTGACAGTCAAATAGAAGTTTCAAATACTGCAATTATATTCTCGGTTTAGAAAAATCACCCATTTTTTTTGCAAGACCCTACATCTGTGGCCTTTGATGCATTTGTCACAATGAAATACAAGCTTGAAATGCTGCAATAATATTCTGGGTTTAAAAAAAACACCCATTTTTGGCAAGACCCTACATCTGGGGCCTTTGCCGCATTTGTCACAGTGAAATACAAGTGTTAGATACTGCTGTTATATTCTGTGATTAAAAAAAACACCCATTTTGTGCAAGATACTATATTTGCCGCCTTTGCTGCATTCTTCACAGTAAAATTCAAGCATTAGATACTGCTGTTATATTCTGTCCTAAAAAAAAAACACCCATTTTGGGCAAGATACTATATTTGCGATCTTTGCTGCATTTGTCACAGTGAAATACAAGCGTTAGATACTGCTGTTATATTCTGTTATTGAAAAAAACACTCATTTTGTGCAAGGTACTATATTTGCCGCCTTTTCTGCATTCTTTACAGTGAAATACAAGCGTTAGATACTGCTGTTATATTGTGCTATAAAAAAACACCCATTTTGGGCAAGATACAAAATTTGCAGCCTTTGCTGCATTTGTCACAGTGAAATACAAGCGTTAGATACTGCTGTTATATTCTGTTATTAAAAAAACACCTCTTTTGGGCAAGATACTATATTTGCGGCCTTTGCTGCATTTGTCACAGTGAAATACAACCAGTCAATACTGCAGTTACATTGTTGGTTGACAAATTAAAAAAAATTGTGACCGTGAAGTAATTGTATAATATTTGCCTGTCTCACTGTTGTGTGACCTAAAGAAATGTTTCCTCTTTATGACACCGGCACAGCCTTACTCTCAGTGAACTTAATTGTTGACTACTGGCGGTTACATTATCGCCTGACATAAACCATCTGTTGGTTTGGAGGGTGAAGGCAAAGAATGAGGAAAGCGTCAAATAAGGGACATGGCCCAGGTCGTGGTGCTGCTGGTGGAGCTCCTGTTGCAGGGAGAGGACGTGGTCGATCTGTGCCAGCTACACGTACAAGTAAAACCCCTTCCTCAGGTGCGAGTAGGCGACAGAACCTTCAGGGTTATTTGGTCGGACCTAATGCAGCTCTACGAATAGTGAGGCAAGAACAAGTACAGGCGATAGTAGATTGGGTTGATGACAGTGCCTCCAGTTCCTTCACATTGTCTCCCACTCAGTCTCCTGCTGAGTTGGCAACTGCAGCCGATGTCCATCAGTCTTTCACCTCACCAATTTGCAAATAAGCCAATAAGTCTCTTCTGCCTTTTGATGACTCTGCTAGCAGGGTTTCCCAGGGCCATCCACATAGCCCTGCCCCAGAAGTGGAAGAGATTCAGTGCACCAATGCCCAACCACTTATGTTTCAGGATAAGTACATGGGAGGACCACCGCAGCACGTTTCGGTTAATGACAAAACACAGGTGCCAACTGCTGGGGCTTTCTGCAGTGTGCAGACTGACAAGGAGGGCTGGGGTGAAGACTGGGTGGAAGATGATGTGGAGGACGATGAGGTTCTCAACCCCACATGGAATCAAGGTCATGCGAGTAACCTATCTAGTTCAGAGGAAGAGGCGGTGGTCGCATAGAAACACCAGCATAGCAGAAGAGGGAGCAGGGTGCAAAAGCGGAGCGGCCATCCCCTAGACAGTACGCCTGCTACTGCCCACCGCAGCAAGGGACCAAGCACACCAAAGTTAGCTCCAAGGAGCTCCCTGGTGTGGCAGTTCTTCAGATAATGTGCTGACGACAAGACACGAGTGGTTTGCATGCTGTGCAATCAGAGCCTGAAGCGAGACGTAAACTTTCTCAACCTGAGCACAACCTGCATGACCAGGCATCTAAGTGCAAAGCACGAGCTGTAGTGGAGTAGACACCTAAAAAACCTAGAAAGGTCTATGGCTCCTCCTGCTTTCTCTTCTGCTGCAGTCTCGGCCTCTTCATCCACCTCTGGAGTGACAGTGGCACCTGCCACCCCGCAAACAGAGGATATGCCAGCAATGTCACCACCTGGATCACCAAGCATCTCCACAATGTCCCATGGAAGCGTTCAGCTCCCTATCTCCCAAACACTGGAGCGGAAGAGGAAGTACCTGCCTACCCACCCGCGATCCCTGGCCCTGAATGCCAGCATTTCTAAATTACTGGCCTTTGAAATGCTGTCATTCCGTCTGGTGGAGACAGGTAGTTTTAAAGGCCTTATGGGGGTGGCTGTACCACAGTACGTCGTGCCCAGCTGCCACAACTTATCTAGGCGAGCCATCCCTTCCCTGCAAAACCAAGTGGGGGACAAAATCAGGTGTGCACTGCGCAACGCCATTTGTGGCAAGGATCACCTAACTACGGATACGTGGACCAGTAAGCACGGTCAGGGACATTTTATCTCCCTAACAGCACACTGGGTAAATGCAGTGGCGGCTGGGCCTGAGGCGGATAGCAGTTTGACGCATGTCCTTCCACCACCGAGGATTGCAGGGTGCTTTTCTTTGCCTCCTGTTGCTTCCTCCTCCTACTTCGCATCCTCATCCTCTACCGCCTCCTCATCCGGTGAGCGTAACACCTCACCACCAACTTCAGCACAGCCAGGGGTAAACGACAGCAGGCAGTTTTAAAACGTATCTGTTTGGAAGGAAAAAAAACACTCCACGCAGGAGCTTTGGACGGGCCTTGAACAACAGATCGATGAGTGGTTGGTGCCAGTCAGCCTCAAGCCCAGCCTGGTGGTGTGCGATAATGGGCGAAATCTCGTAGCATCTCTGTGCCTAGCCGGTTTGGCACACATCCCTTGCCTGGCGCATGTGCTGAATTTGGTGGTGCAGAGGTTCTTTAAAAATGACCCCGATATGTCAGAGCTGCTCTACCTAGTGGACAAGGAAATACATTTCACTAATTCGTCTGTTACATTCTTGGGTGACATTTTACAATTTTTGCCGTGAATAAACCCCTGCTCTGCATAGGTGACAGGGACCTAAATTTAAAAAAATCATCTGTTACATTGTCAGTATACAAACCCCTGTTTTAATAGGTGACTAGGACATTATTTTTTGTAAAATCGTCTGTTCAATTAGTGGGTGACATGAACACAGTTTTGGCGTGAATAAACCCCTGCTCTGCATAGGTGACAGGGACCTAAATTTAAAAAAATCATCTGTTACATTGTCAGTATACAAACCCCTGTTCTGAATAGGTGACTAGGACATTATTTTTTGTAAAATCGTCTGTTCAATTAGTGGGTGACATGAACACAGTTTTGGCGTGAATAAACCCCTGCTCTACATAGTTGACCGGGCCCAACATTTTTAAAAATCGTCTGTTCCATTGGTGGATGACATTAACCCATTTTTGCCGATGAAAAACCCCTGCTCTGCATAGGTGACAGGGACTTAAATTTGTAAAATTTGTCTTTAATTGGCCCTTTCATTCGATCCTTCCGCTTTAATAACTTGTCCCACATTTCAGCTCGATCACATTTCAGCCATTGACTTCCCTTGGATGTGGTATCCCTTTCTCACGCTCCGTGATCAACATGGTAGGCACAGAAAAGAACATCAAAAGTTGATAGAGAAGATATCCAATTGGATGGTGGACGTCACAGGGACGTGCGATCAGGCAGAAGTTATCTAGAGTCAACAAAGCGGCAGCAGGGCCTCTCCTGTCTAATGTTTCCAAATCCAACTTACTGAATTAACTGGTTATTGCATCAATGGGATTTTTTCTTCACTAATGGCACGGGCATACTCCAAGATGACAATGATAGAATTGATCGTGCTCATCCTGTGAAGGATTATTTCAGTGAACATGAGACATCATTTTCACACATGGATTTCCCACAACAGTCCAGACATTAACACCTTAGTAATTAATTTTAGTTTTTTTGGTTACATTGTTTTTTTGGAACAGGCAGTGCATTGCACTGCAACTGTCTGCCATTATTCTGACACGTTAGGAGTCTGCATTCTAGTTTAGTCAGTGTTAACAAATACCTGTTGATGCTGTCTGTCCTGATCATGTGGAGACAACCAGCTTGGACCACTTTTTTGCTATAGGACCTTGTCAAGTATAAAGTTTTTGAATTCTCTTAAACTGGTGGGTATGTTTCATATTTATGCATGGTATGTGCTATGCTCATTATGTGTTGTCAACCATTTTAAAATTATATTTTTTATTTAATCGTGCAGTGTTCTGCTTCATTCACAAAATATAAATGTATTAATTTAATTTATTTTTTCTCTTATTCTTTTGTTCAAATTGGGTTTGCGGAGGCCTAGTTGTGGTTCTCACTGTAGCAAGGTGGGGACCGCATGTGGCCTTTCCTTGTCAAAAGGTCTTGTGCATTTAACATTGTACAGGACTGATTGATGAACCTGATAACAGTTTATTATTTTATTATTTTTGTTTTATTTTACATACAGACTTAGGTTCAAACATGTGTTGTGTGTTGTCCTGGAAAAGATGCCTGACTTCCGTGTTGACCTCTCTACATGGTTGGGTGTGATTGGCGTTATACTCATCCGTGTGGTATTCCGATTTTGTGAATGGAGCCTTATTGCCACATGTATATATCGATAAAGATTTATATTTATATGTTACTTATTGACAAATATGTAATAATAATTTGCACATGCTAATTTTATTTAAACAAAGCTTTAAACTTAGCAGTATAAGGGTACTTTCACACTTGCGGCAGGACGTATCCGACAGGCTAATTCACACTGTCGGATCCGTCCTTCCGCTATTTTGCCGTGTCACCAGACCACCGCTCCGTCCCCATAGACTATAATGGGGACGGGGCCAGAGCTCCGGCGCAGCACGGCAGTGCACGACTAAAGGCAGTCACGGCTAAATGTGTCCAACTTTTTAGTCCGGCGGCCTCTCACCGCAAATTGCCATACTGTGCCGGAGCTCCGCCCCATCCCCATTATAGTCAATAGGGCTAGATCTGCGGTCCGCTGACACGGCAAAATAGCCGAAGGATGGATCCGACAGGGTGAACAGCCTGTTGAATCCGTCCTGCCGCAAGTGTGAAAGTAGCCTAAACTGTGGACTATATAATCTTCTTGAAGTCATGTCACAATTTGGAGAGTGATTATACTCCTTGCATCAAATATTTATGTCTGTAAGGCTATGCTCCGAAATGCTCAATTATCAAGACAATACGATATCTCGGATCCATGCTGGTTAGTTATTAGCCCACGAGTAGTAAGAGGGTATATGTTCCGTCAAACTACAAAGTGACAGGTACCATGCCCCCTTTTATACAGATACCCCCACTCTTTTTATATTGCTTGATATTAAATTTATATTGCTTGATATTAAGTTCATATTGCTTGTTATTAAATTTATAGTGCTTGATATTAAATTGATATTACATTTGTATTGCTTGATATTAAATTTATATTGCTTAAATTTATATTGATTCTTACTACAGTTGTATTCGACCATTATGGGCTTATCACTTCTTCCAGATTCTTACTACAGATGGTGACATCCTCCCAGACATTCTTCTCAGATTACTGCTAATGCTAAAGCAGGATGTTGAGGTTTTGAGAGACTCCTGACAGCTTACTACATATGGTGAAATGTAATGTCCGGCAGTTAGAAATTAAAAAAAAAAGCACATCTGTTTAAAGCATGTTTTTTTACTGCAAAAGTTGTGACATCTTACAGATGGTGACAGCTTGTCCAGCAGTTTCCAAATGAATACAAAAGCACACGGCTTTTGATATGAAAGCCAACCACTTTGATATGAATTTATATCAAATTATACAGGTTGATAAGTTTCATTTTGATAATATCTTTTTGATAAGCCCATTTATAACATTTTGATAAGTTTTTGATATAAAATTAAGATTCAGACATAAAAAAGGCCTATAATAAACATAAAACATAATCTAACTATTTGAAAGACATGAACTAATGAATATTCTAATAGTTGCCACATGTTGTGGTTTACAACAGGACCCTCCTATATAAACAGGACACAGTCTGTGCAGGGCTATCACAGAGATATGTATGCAAGGACAGGCATAGGTCACCAAGACATTAAACATCTTAACCACTTCAGCCCCGCTAGCTAAAACCCCCTTCATGACCAGAGCACTTTTTACACTTCTGCACTACACTACTTTCACCGTTTATCGCTCGGTCATGCAACTTACCACCCAAATGAATTTTACCTCCTTTTCTTCTCACTAATAGAGCTTTCATTTGGTGGTATTTCATTGCTGCTGGCATTTTTACTTTTTTTGTTATTAATCAAAATGTAACGATTTTTTTGCAAAAAAATGACATTTTTCACTTTCAGCTGTAAAATTTATATATAAATTTTTCGCCAAATTTATTGTTCTACATGTCTTTGATAAAAAAAAAATGTTTGGGCAAAAAAAAAAATGGTTTGGGTAAAAGTTATAGCGTTTACACACTATGGTACAAAAATGTGAATTTCCGCTTTTTGAAACAGCTCTGACTTCCTGAGGTTCTACAATGCCCAAACAGTAGAAAACCCCCACAAATGACCCCATTTCGGAAAGTAGACACCCTAAGGTATTCGCTGATGGGCATAGTGAGTTCATAGAACTTTTTATTTTTTGTCACAAGTTAGCGGAAAATGATGATTTTTTTTTTTTTCTTACAAAGTCTTATATTCCACTAACTTGCGACAAAAAATAAAAAATTCTAGGAACTCGCCATGCCCCTCACGGAATACCTTGGGGTGTCTTCTTTCCAAAATGGGGTCACTTGTGGGGTAGTTATACTGCCCTGGCAATTTAGGGGCCCATATGTGTGAGGAGTACTTTGCAATCAAAATGTGTAAAAAATGATCGGTGAAATCCGAAAGGTGCACTTTGGAATGTGTGCCCCTTTGCCCACCTAGGCTGCAAAAAAGTGTCACATATCTGGTATCGCCGTACTCAGGAGAAGTTGGGGAATGTGTTTTGGGGTGTCATTTTACATATAACCATGCTGGGTGAGAGAAATATCTTGGCAAAAGACAACTTTTCCCATTTTTTTATACAAAGTTGGCATTTGACCAAGATATTTTTCTCACCCAGCATGGGTATATGTAAAATGACACCCCAAAACACATTCCCCAACTTCTCCTGAGTACGGCGATACCAGATGTGTCACACTTTTTTGCTGCCAAGGTGGGCAAAGGGGCACACATTCCAAAGTGCACCTTTCGGATTTCGCAGGCCATTTTTTACACATTTTGATTGCAAAGTACTTCTCACACATATGGGCCCCTAAATTGCCAGGGCAGTATAACTACGCCACAAGTGACCCCATTTTGGAAAGAAGACACCCCAAGGTATTCTGTGAGGGGCATGGCGAGTTCCTAGAATTTTTATTTTTTTTGTCACAAGTTAGCGGAAAATGATGATTTTTTTTTTTTCTCTTTTTTCCTTACAAAGTCTCATATTCCACTAACTTGCGACAAAAAATAAAAAATTCTAGGAACTCGCCATGCCTCTCACGGAATACCTTGGGGTGTCTTCTTTCCAAAATGGGGTCACTTGTGGCGTAGTTATACTGCCCTGGCAATTTAGGGGCCCATATGTGTGAGAAGTACTTTGCAATCAAAATCTGTAAAAAATGACCGGTGAAATCCGAAAGGTGCACTTTGGAATATGTGCCCCTTTGCCCACCTTGGCAGCAAAAAAGTGTCACACATCTGGTATCGCCGTACTCAGGAGAAGTTGGGGAATGTGTTTTGGGGTGTCATTTTACATATACCCATGCTGGGTGAGAGAAATATCTTGGCAAAAGACAACTTTTCCCATTTTTTTATACAAAGTTGGCATTTGACCAACATATTTTTCTCACCCAGCATGGGTATATGTAAAATGACACCCCAAAACACATTCCCCAACTTCTCCTGAGTACGGCGATACCACATGTGTTACACTTTGTTGCAGCCTAGATGTGCAAAGGGGCCCAAATTCCTTTTAGGAGGGCATTTTTAGACATTTGGATCCCAGACTTCTTCTCACGCTTTAGGGCCCCTAAAAAGCCAGGGCAGTATAAATACCCCACATGTGACCCCACTTTGGAAAGAAGACACCCCAAGGTATCCAATGAGGGGCCTGGCAAGTTCATAGAATTTTTTTTTTTTCGCATAAGTTAGCGGAAATTGATTTTTTTTTTTGTTTTTTTCTCACAAAGTCTCACTTTCCGCTAACTTAGGACAAAAAATTTTCATGGACTCAATATGCCCCTCAGCAAATACCTTGGGGTGTCTTCTTTCCAAATTGGGGTCAGTTGTGGGGTGTTTGTACTGCCCTGGCATTTGAGGGTCTCCGCAATCATTACATGTATGGCCAGCATTAGGAGTTTCTGCTATTCTCCTTATATTGAGCATACAGGTAATGAGATTTTTTTTTCCGATCAGCCTCTGGGCTGAAAGAAAAAAATGAACGGCACAGATTTCTTCATTCGCATCGATAAATGTGGATGAAAAAATCTCTGCCCAAAAAAAAAGGAGGGGAAAAGCGTCTGCCAGGACATAGGAGCTCCGCACAACATCCATACCCACTTAGCTCGTATGCCCTGGCATACCAGATTTCTCCATTCACATCAATCGATGTGGATGAATAAATCATTGCCGGGATTTTTTTAAATTTTTTTTTACATACAAAGTGTTCGCCAAAGCATAGGAACGCCGCCTCCTCCTCAGCTCGTATGCTTCGGCAAACGTATCTGTTACTGCAGAGTAGAAATCTCGTCTTGCAGCGCCGCATACACCGACTTGCGTGTAATCTGACAACAGCGCAATGCTTCTGTCAGAATGCACATCGGTGCTGCAGCTAGTCGATCGGTTGGTCCACCTGGAAGGTAAAAAAAGAAAAAAAAAAAAGAAAAAACCAGGCCGCAACGCAATAATTTTATTAACTTTGCAACAGAACATATAAACTTTAACTTTTTGAACTAAACATTAACCTTTTTGCTTACTGGTGTTTTTTTTTTTTTTTTTACCTTTATAGAACAAACCTCTCCTTCCCCATGGGTCAATGTGCAAAGCGCAAATCGCCCAAAGATGTGGCGAAGTGCGTTATGCACTTTGTCCCAGGTGAAAGGAGACGTTTGCAGCAGCTGTGTGAGTGAACGGGCCCTAATAGCCCTGTGTGCCTGTCCTGGTGAGATGATCCCTATGCTAGGTGTACCTGTGTGTGGTACTTCCGGAAACACTCCCCTAAGCATAGGGCAGGGTGGTCAGGACAGTCAGGACAGAAATAGCGGGTGTCACGCCTTATTCCACTCCTGCTACAGACACGACATTTTTTTCGGGGTGGCGGTCTGTTTGAGGTACCAGCAACGGCACTGGGGAAATGTCGCTCGTGTAGACGGCTAACTACACTGGTGGATGGGGCCACGGAACCTCCTGGGTACAGGAGGTTCGCGATGATCTCTTCCTGAAATTTGAGGAAGGATCCAGTTCTCCCAGCCTTACTGTAGAGAAAAAAACTATTATACAGAGCCAATTGAATTAAATATACAGACACCTTCTTATACCAGCGTCTGGTTCTGCGGGAAACTAAATACGGAGACAACATCTGGTCATTGAAGTCCACCCCTCCCATGTGAAGGTTATAGTCGTGGACTGAGAGGGGCTTTTCAATGACACGGGTTGCTCGCTCAATTTGTATTGTCGTGTCTGCGTGAATGGAGGAGAGCATGTAAACGTCACGCTTGTCTCTCCATTTCACCGCGAGCAGTTCTTCGTTACACAGTGCGGCCCTCTGCCCCCTTGCAAGACGGGTGCTAACGAGCCGTTGGGGGAAGCCCGCGCGACTAGTTTGCGCGGTACCACAGGCGCCAATCCGTTCTAGAAACAAATGCCTAAAGTGGGCCACACTTGTGTAGAAATTGTCCACATAAAGATGGTACCCCTTGCCGAATAAGGGTGACACCAAGTCCCAAACTGTCTTCCCACTGCTCCCCAGGTAGTCAAGGCAACCGATCGGCTCCAGGGTCTGATCTTTTCCCTCATAGATCCGAAATTTGTGGGTATAGCCTGTGGCCCTTTCACAGAGCTTATACAATTTGACCCCATCCCGGGCGCGCTTGCTTGGGATGTATTGTTTGAAGCCAAGGCGCCCGGTAAAATGTATCAGGGACTCGTCTACGCAGATGTTTTGCTCTGGAGTATACAAATCTGCAAATTTCAGGTTGAAATGGTCTATGAGGGGCCGAATTTTGTGGAGCCGGTCAAAAGCAGGGTGGCCTCTGGGACGGGAGGCGGTGTTGTCGCTAAAGTGCAGGAAACGCAGGATGGTCTCAAATCGTGTCCTGGACATAGCAGCAGAGAACATGGGCATGTGATGAATTGGGTTCGTGGACCAATATGACCGCAATTCATGCTTTTTTGTCAGGCCCATGTTGAGGAGGAGGCCCAGAAAAGTTTTAAGTTCGGAAACTTGGACTGGTTTCCACCGGAAAGGCTGGGTATAAAAGCTTCCCGGGTTAGCGGTTATAAATTGTGTGGCATACCGGTTTGTCTCTGTCACAACTAAGTCTAAGAGCTCTGCAGTCAAGAACAGCTCAAAAAATCCCAGGGCCGAACCGATCTGAGCTGTCTCAACCCGAACTCCAGACTGGGCGGTGAAAGGGAAAACTACAGGTGCGGCTGAAGTTGGGGACTGCCAATCAGGGTTTGCTAGCACATCAGGGACTCTAGGGGCTCTACTGGCACGTCTTTGCGGTGGCTGCGACGGGGTCACTACTGCACGTGCCACCGTACCAGCTTCAACTGCCCTTCTGGTGCTCGCTACTTCACCAGGTTGTACGGCAGTGCTGGTACTAGGTCCAGGGAGGGCTGGGCTGCTGGTGTATGCCTCACCACGTAATCCGACAGCACCAGCCCCACTCTGCTGCTCTTGAAGCGGATCCTGCGCAACCTGCGGTCTAGCGACACGGGGCCGGGTACGCCTGGTGGTATCAGGGACCTCAGCCTCCTCGTCCGAACTTTGGGTCAGAGAGCCACTGCTTTCTACAGGTTCGTATTCTGACCCGCTGGATTCATCAGATGAGGGTTCCCACTTCTCATCTGACTGGGTCAGAAGCCTGTAGGCCTCTTCAGAGGAATACCCCCTGTTAGACATGTGGGCAACTAAATTTAGGGGTATTCCCTGAGACTACCCAAGAAAAAAAAGCAAGCCTGTCTTACAAATGGGAGGCTAGCGAAGTACAGGAGGCCGCTGCGGTTGATAAAAAATATCAAAACTGATTTTTTTATCGCCGCAGTGCGTGTAAAGTGAATGTGCAGTGATCAAAAAAAAAATTTTGTCACTGCGGTGGGGCGGGCGTGGGTGAACACACGTGTGGGCGACCGATCAGGCCTGATCGGGCAAACACTGCGTTTTGGGTGGAGGGCGAACCTAAAGTGACACTAATACAATTATAGATCTGACTGTGATCAGTTTTGATCACTTCCAGATACTATAAAAGTACAAATGCTGATTAGTAGAGTTGAGCGAACACCTGGATGTTCGGGTTCGAGAAGTTCGGCCGAACATCCCGGAAATGTTCGGGTTCGGGATCCGAACCCGATCCGAACTTCGTCCCGAACCCGAACCCCATTGAAGTCAATGGGGACCCGAACTTTTCGGCACTAAAAAGGCTGTAAAACAGCCCAGGAAAGAGCTAGAGGGCTGCAAAAGGCAGCAACATGTAGGTAAATCCCCTGCAAACAAATGTGGATAGGGAAATTAATTAAAATAAAAATTAAATAAATAAAAATTAACCAAAATCAATTGGAGAGAGGTTCCATAGCAGAGAATCTGGCTTCCCGTCACCCACCACTGGAACAGTCCATTCTCAGATATTTAGGCCCCGGCACCCAGGCAGAGGAGAGAGGTCCCGTAACAGAGAATCTGTCTTCATGTCAGCAGAGAATTAGTCTGCATGTCATAGCAGAGAATGAGGCTTCACGTCAGCCACCACTGCAACAGTCCATTGGCATATATTTAGGCCCAGCACCCAGGCAGAGGAGGGAGGTCCCGTAACAGAGAATCTGTCTTCATGTCAGCAGAGAATTAGTCTGCATGTCATAGCAGAGAATGAGGCTTCACGTCAGCCACCACTGCAACAGTCCATTGGCATATATTTAGGCCCAGCACACACACAGGCAGAGGAGAGAGGTCCCGTAACAGAGAATCTGGCTTCATGTCAGCAGAGAATCAGTCTGCATGTCATAGCAGAGAATGAGGCTTCACGTCAGCCACCACTGCAACAGTCCATTGGCATATATTTAGGCCCAGCACACACACAGGCAGAGGAGAGAGGTCCCGTAACAGAGAATCTGGCTTCATGTCAGCAGAGAATCAGTCTGCATGTCATAGCAGAGAATGAGGCTTCACGTCAGCCACCACTGCAACAGTCCATTGGCATATATTTAGGCCCAGCACACACACAGGCAGAGGAGAGAGGTCCCGTAACAGAGAATCTGGCTTCATGTCAGCAGAGAATCAGTCTGCATGTCATAGCAGAGAATGAGGCTTCACGTCAGCCACCACTGCAACAGTCCATTGGCATATATTTAGGCCCAGCACACACACAGGCAGAGGAGAGAGGTCCCGTAACAGAGAATCTGTCTTCATGTCAGCAGAGAATTAGTCTGCATGTCATAGCAGAGAATGAGGCTTCACGTCAGCCACCACTGCAACAGTCCATTGGCATATATTTAGGCCCAGCACCCAGGCAGAGGAGGGAGGTCCCGTAACAGAGAATCTGTCTTCATGTCAGCAGAGAATTAGTCTGCATGTCATAGCAGAGAATGAGGCTTCACGTCAGCCACCACTGCAACAGTCCATTGGCATATATTTAGGCCCAGCACACACACAGGCAGAGGAGAGAGGTCCCGTAACAGAGAATCTGGCTTCATGTCAGCAGAGAATCAGTCTGCATGTCATAGCAGAGAATGAGGCTTCACGTCAGCCACCACTGCAACAGTCCATTGGCATATATTTAGGCCCAGCACCCAGGCAGAGGAGGGAGGTCCCGTAACAGAGAATCTGGCTTCATGTCAGCAGAGAATCAGTCTTCATATCATAGCAGAGAATCAGGCTTCACGTCACCCACCACTGTAAGAGTCAATTTTCTTAAATTTAGGCCCAGAACCCAGGCAGAGGAGAAAGGTCCCGTAACAGACAATCTGGCTTCATGTCAGCAGAGAATCAGTCTTCATATCATAGCAGAGAATCAGGCTTCACGTCACCCACCACTGTAAGAGTCAATTTTCATAAATTTAGGCCCAGAACCCAGGCAGAGGAGAAAGGTCCCGTAACAGACAATCTGGCTTCATGTCAGCAGAGAATCAGTCTTCATATCATAGCAGAGAATCAGGCTTCACGTCACCCACCACTGTAAGAGTCAATTTTCATAAATTTAGGCCCAGAACCCAGGCAGAGGAGAAAGGTCCCGTAACAGACAATCTGGCTTCATGTCAGCAGAGAATCAGTCTTCATATCATAGCAGAGAATCAGGCTTCACGTCACCCACCACTGCAACAGTCCATTGGCATATATTTAGGCCTAGCACACAGGCAGAGCAGAGAGGTCCCGTAACAGACAATCTGGCTTCATGACAGCAGAGAATCAGTCTGCATGTCATAGCAGAGAATGAGGCTTCACGTCAGCCACCACTGCAACAGTCCATTGGCATATATTTAGGCCCAGCACCCAGGCAGAGGAGGGAGGTCCCGTAACAGAGAATCTGTCTTCATGTCAGCAGAGAATTAGTCTGCATGTCATAGCAGAGAATGAGGCTTCACGTCAGCCACCACTGCAACAGTCCATTGGCATATATTTAGGCCCAGCACCCAGGCAGAGGAGGGAGGTCCCGTAACAGAGAATCTGTCTTCATGTCAGCAGAGAATTAGTCTGCATGTCATAGCAGAGAATGAGGCTTCACGTCAGCCACCACTGCAACAGTCCATTGGCATATATTTAGGCCCAGCACCCAGGCAGAGGAGGGAGGTCCCGTAACAGAGAATCTGGCTTCATGTCAGCAGAGAATCAGTCTTCATATCATAGCAGAGAATCAGGCTTCACGTCACCCACCACTGTAAGAGTCAATTTTCATAAATTTAGGCCCAGAACCCAGGCAGAGGAGAAAGGTCCCGTAACAGACAATCTGGCTTCATGTCAGCAGAGAATCAGTCTTCATATCATAGCAGAGAATCAGGCTTCACGTCACCCACCACTGTAAGAGTCAATTTTCATAAATTTAGGCCCAGAACCCAGGCAGAGGAGAAAGGTCCCGTAACAGACAATCTGGCTTCATGTCAGCAGAGAATCAGTCTTCATATCATAGCAGAGAATCAGGCTTCACGTCACCCACCACTGTAAGAGTCAATTTTCATAAATTTAGGCCCAGAACCCAGGCAGAGGAGAAAGGTCCCGTAACAGACAATCTGGCTTCATGTCAGCAGAGAATCAGTCTTCATATCATAGCAGAGAATCAGGCTTCACGTCACCCACCACTGCAACAGTCCATTGGCATATATTTAGGCCTAGCACACAGGCAGAGGAGAAAGGTCCCGTAACAGACAATCTGGCTTCATGTCAGCAGAGAATCAGTCTTCATATCATAGCAGAGAATCAGGCTTCACGTCACCCACCACTGCAACAGTCCATTGGCATATATTTAGGCCTAGCACACAGGCAGAGCAGAGAGGTCCCGTAACAGAGAATCTGTCTTCATGTCAGCAGAGAATTAGTCTGCATGTCATAGCAGAGAATGAGGCTTCACGTCAGCCACCACTGCAACAGTCCATTGGCATATATTTAGGCCCAGCACCCAGGCAGAGGAGGGAGGTCCCGTAACAGACAATCTGGCTTCATGTCAGCAGAGAATCAGTCTTCATATCATAGCAGAGAATCAGGCTTCACGTCACCCACCACTGCAACAGTCCATTGGCATATATTTAGGCCTAGCACACAGGCAGAGCAGAGAGGTCCCGTAACAGACAATCTGGCTTCATGACAGCAGAGAATCAGTCTTCATATCATAGCAGAGAATCAGGCTTCACGTCACCCACCACTGTAAGAGTCAATTTTCATAAATTTAGGCCCAGAACCCAGGCAGAGGAGAAAGGTCCCGTAACAGACAATCTGGCTTCATGTCAGCAGAGAATTAGTCTGCATGTCATAGCAGAGAATCAGGCTTCATGTCAGCCACCACTGCAACAGTCCATTGGCATATATTTAGGCCTAGCACACAGGCAGAGGAGAGGTTCATTCAACTTTGGGTAGCATCGCAATATAATGGTAAAATGAAAATAAAAATAGGATTGAATGAGGAAGTGCCCTGGAGTCCAATAATATATGGTTATGGGGAGGTAGTTAATGTCTAATCTGGACAAGGGACGGACAGGTCCTGTGGGATCCATGCCTGGTTCATTTTTATGAACGTCAGCTTGTCCACATTGGCTGTAGACAGGCGGCTGCGTTTGTCTGTAATGACGCCCCCTGCCGTGCTGAATACACGTTCAGACAAAACGCTGGCTGCCGGGCAGGCCAGCACCTCCAAGGCATAAAAGGCTAGCTCTGGCCACGTGGACAATTTAGAGACCCAGAAGTTGAATGGGGCCGAACCATCAGTCAGTACGTGGAGGGGTGTGCACACGTACTGTTCCACCATGTTAGTGAAATGTTGCCTCCTGCTAACACGTTGCGTATCAGGTGGTGGTGCAGTTAGCTGTGGCGTGTTGACAAAAGTTTTCCACATCTCTGCCATGCTAACCCTGCCCTCAGAGGAGCTGGCCGTGACACAGCTGCCTTGGCGACCTCTTGCTCCTCCTCTGCCTTGGCCTTGGGCTTCCACTTGTTCCCCTGTGACATTTGGGAATGCTCTCAGTAGCGCGTCTACCAACGTGCGCTTGTACTCGCGCATCTTCCTATCACGCTCCAGTGCAGGAAGTAAGGTGGGCACATTGTCTTTGTAGCGTGGATCCAGCAGGGTGGCAACCCAGTAGTCCGCACAGGTTAAAATGTGGGCAACTCTGCTGTCGTTGCGCAGGCACTGCAGCATGTAGTCGCTCATGTGTGCCAGGCTGCCCAGGGATAAGGACAAGCTGTCCTCTGTGGGAGGCGTATCGTCATCGTCCTGCCTTTCCCCCCAGCCACGCACCAGTGATGGACCCGAGCTGCGTTGGGTGCCACCCCGCTGTGACCATGCTTCATCCTCATCCTCCTCCACCTCCTCCTCATCCTCGTCCTCCTCGTCCTCCAGTAGTGGGCCCTGGCTGGCCACATTTGTACCTGGCCTCTGCTGTTGCAAAAAACCTCCCTCTGAGTCACTTCGAAGAGACTGGCCTGAAAGTGCTAAAAATGACCCCTCTTCCTCATCCTCCTCCTCCTCCTCCTGGGCCACCTCCTGTTCCATCATCGCCCTAAGTGTTTTCTCAAGGAGACATAGAAGTGGTATTGTAACGCTGATAACGGTGTCATCGCCACTGGCCATGTTGGTGGAGTACTCGAAACAGCGCAACAGGGCACACAGGTCTCGCATGGAGGCCCAGTCATTGGTGGTGAAGTGGTGCTGTTCTGTAGTGCGACTGACCCGTGCGTGCTGCAGCTGAAACTCCACTATGGCCTGCTGCTGCTCGCACAGTCTGTCCAGCATGTGCAAGGTGGAGTTCCACCTGGTGGGCACGTCGCATATGAGGCGGTGAGCGGGAAGGCCGAAGTTACGCTGTAGCGCAGACAGGCGAGCAGCGGCAGGATGTGAACGCCGGAAGCGCGAACAGACGGCCCGCACTTTATGCAGCAGCTCTGACATGTCGGGGTAGTTGTGAATGAACTTCTGCACCACCAAATTCAGCACATGCGCCAAGCAAGGGATGTGCGTCAAACCGGCTAGTCCCAGAGCTGCAACGAGATTTCGCCCATTATCACACACCACCAGGCCGGGCTTGAGGCTCACCGGCAGCAACCACTCGTCGGTCTGTTGTTCAATACCCCGCCACAACTCCTGTGCGGTGTGGGGCCTGTCCCCCAAACATATGAGTTTCAGAATGGCCTGCTGACGTTTACCCCGGCTGTGCTGAAGTTGGTGGTGAAGGTGTGTGGCTGACTGGATGAGCAGGTGGAAGAAGAGGAGGAGGAAGCCGAGAAGGAGGAGGTGG